>NW_027494519.1:0-277447 GCF_021521415.1 Bidens hawaiensis | reverse complement strand
ATGATAAGTGAATAAAGAGGTGGAAAATTAAGAGTGATTATATTATATACCGTCAAAAGAAAGTGAATTAACAGGTGGATTGATGATGGTGATGATAGCCACTCCATCAGATCCAACTGAGATCGTTGTTGTTCCTCCCATTCTCTTTGCAAATTATTATTATTATTATTATTATTATTATTACTAATAATAATAAAATTGGGGGTTTTGAAATGATTTTTGATGGGGTTTTATAATAAGGGGAATGGGGATGAATGCTTGGTCGTTAGGGAGTGGCATACGACGACGTATTGGAGTTAAAGCAGTGCCGTGTGGGTTTGGATAGTACTACTGTGTGTTATCCTACGCGCCTTTTTGGCGTCTGGTTTTATCTAACATTTATTTTGGATAAACAAGGTTTGGTAGTAAGATGAGGAAATTAGTGTGGTAGGCCTCCATTTAGGTATTTAATTTTCTTTTATGTTAACGTAATCAATACATGATTAATATTATTCTATAAGTTACTTTAACTATACATCCGGTTTTATTTTCTGTATTAATTTGATATTTTTAATGGAAAGTTTCTTAAATGACTAAAGTGAGAAGTGAGATTTTAAAAAGAGTTAAAGTGTCATTTTAGTACATGTGGTTTTGCAAACTATGCAACTTCAGTATATATTTTCTTATTTTGTACGAATGGCTACTTTGGTTTCAAAAAACTTGCAATTTTAGTACTGTTTTCTAACCCCGTCTATTTTATCCTTTAAGTCAGAGGTAATTTGGTAATTACGTTATTTTCTTTGTTTTCTTTCTTTTTTTAATTACACATTTACACTCCCCAACTTTTCATAATTGTTGAAATCCTTTTTTGAGTTTTTTCTAGGGTTAAAAAGATGAAAAATTTGTTCAAGATTAAAAAAAAAAAGAGGAAATACACAAGATTATCATGGAATCTTTCATTCTCAATCATATTCTCCTCATTTATCTCCGGCAAACATCAAATGGAGTACGTCAGCGACATGGCTTATTAATTTCTTCTACATGTTTGTTATAATTATCCTTGTAGCCAACATAGTTCCCTCCAAAGAATTCAATTTCTATCAAACTAAACTCTCATTGTCAAAGATAGATCCATCTGAGCAATCCATTCTCTGGAAAGCCTCGCTGGAGAAGTCCCACCCGTCTTCGAGTGTTCTTCTGTCGAACTCGTAAATTGATCAATGTATTTCCAGATTGGTGAACCCTCATGAACTCGTGACCTCCTATGTATTTCCATATTCCATTACCGTTCGAGACCTCCTATGTATTTCCAGATTCCATTACCGTTCATGACCTCCTCATTTAAATAATGAAATTACACAAATACCTCGGACTTAACGGATATAAATTGACGGGGTTAAAAAAGGTACTAAAAATATAATTTAAAACTGAGATAACCATCTGCACAAAATAAAGAATATGTACTAAAGTTGTGTAGTTAACCAAATCATATATACTAAAATGGCACTTAACTCTTCCAAAAATAATCCTTCATCTTTTGAAAAGTTACCGAAATTGCCCATCCCAATTCTATCTTCACATTTAAATACTACAGTAAACGATGAGATCTAAATACGAATAAAAATTGACACACGGCTTCAAAATCTCATCTTCACTATGAAATTGCTCTCAAACTCTTCGTCATGATGAAATTTCTCTTAAGCTCATCGTGACGATGAATTTGATCTCAAAACTTCATCATTATGATGAGCTCCAAGATCAATTTCATTGTGACAATGAGATTTTGAAGTCACGTGTCAATTTTTTATTCTTCATTGAATCTCATCGTAAAGATGAAACTAAGACATGCCATTTTAAGAAAAATTTAAAATATGTGGGTCTTTTTTAAAATCTCACTCCTCACTTAAGTTATTTTGGGAATTTCCCTTATTTTAAATGATGTAAATGCATTCAATTTAGGGGTGTTAATCGGGTCAACCCGGTCGGGTTTCGGGTTAATCGGGTCGGGTTAGTCGGGTTTTTCTTAAAAAATATTTAACCCGAAACCCGACCCTATTACGGTTCGGGTTAGTCGGGTTCGGGTTAGTCGGGGTTTCGGGTTAGTCGGGTCGGGTTAGTCGGGTTAATAGGGTTGACCATGTTACTTTATAATTTGAAGTTGATTTTTATGTTTGTAACTCGGGGTTGCAAAATTTCTCATTCCACTCAATTTTCAGTTTCTTTAATAAGTAATTATCTTATAATTACATATAGGATTGTAAACGAACCGAACGGACATGAACAAAGGCATGCCCGTGTTTGTTCGTTTAACTTTAAACGAATACGATCACGAACACCTAATCAAACAATGTGTTCATGTTCGTTCGTTAAAATATGAACATGTTTGTGTTTCTTTATGATCGTTCATTTAAAATCTAAACGAACAATTCACGAACATAAATGAACACACTTAAACAAAGATAAACGAACTTGAAGGAACATGTACATACATTAACGAACGCAAACATAAATAAACGAGCATAAATGAACGCATTTAAATGAACAAAAATATAAACATATTATGGTGATATAATTTCTAAATGCATATAATATTTAATAAATTTCTATTAATATGTGAACGAACATGAAAGAACGTAAACAAACTTAAATGAATGATCATAAATGAGTGTTCACAAACATATATGAACGAGTGAAACATTTGTCCATGTTCGTTTGTTTATTTTAAAAGAATTTCCAGTCTAACGGTTCATGAACAAGTAGAAGAATATTAACTCCTCTATAAAACTTTAAGTATTGAATTTTTAGTGCTTATTTCACATTTTTATTATTATATTTGAAGTAAAGTATCATCACTAATCGGGTTAACCTGAAACCCGATTATTTTCCAAAAATAAACCCGAAACCCGACCCTATTAACAATTCGGGTTATTCGGGTTAAATCGAATAACCCTATTAATACTTTTGACCCTATTTAACCCGACCCTAATTAGCTTATTCGGGTTAATCGGGTTCGGGTATTTTGGACACCCCTAATTCAATTTATGAGAAACCAAAATGTTTTAAGATACGTACATTTATTTATGGTTAGAGATTAGGGTGTTAATTATGTTAGGTTGGGGAGATGAATTATTGAACCAAACACAACCAATATTTGTATTCGCGTCAAAGAAATCAACCATAACTCACGCATACTTGAAATCATGTTATCAAAACAAGTCACATTTAGTTCATTTATCTAAACACGTTAAACGTGTTGATGAGTTGGCATGTAGTAATCTGGAGCAAAAAATGTTCAGTATGGTACCGTATCAATCCAGAAACCTCAAAATTTTGGTACCAAATTAGTGTTGTCGTTATCAAATTTGGTATCGATACCAGTATCATTTGCTCATCCTAGGTCAAATTTGTTCAAATTCTCGTTAATATTAAGTGAAGTTGTGTTGTAATGTGTGCTACGTTTTTGTAGGTCGTCATGGTTTGTGACACCAAGTTAGACTCATATACCTATGTTGTGAAATGTGGAGACGATGTTTTTAGGTATGCATAGATATAAATCATCGAAGCTTATAAACAAATTATCTTGTTCAGTATTTTTAGCTTTATTTTATGGTACAACTTGTTGTCTGTTTGTTTTTTGTGTTATGTAAACTATAGAAGTGGCAAATGTGGCTCATTGGGTTGAATGAGTTGTATTAAAATGTATATAATGGGTTAGAATTGGTCAAACTAAAAAAAGAATTTGATTGAAACGGGCTAAAACGGGTTGACATATCTCGAGTTTTTTAATGGAACGAGAAAAACGAAGGAAACTTTTTAGTGCTTTTACTTTTTTAGTTTTTGATTAATATATCGAGTTATGATTTTTTAATTAATTTTTTTTTGAATTTTTTAGTGAGTGGTGTTTAAATGGGTCAAAATGGGTTGAGATTTCAGAAACCTCTGGTTAAAAAATTCAAAAAAAAATTTAAAATTATAACTCGAAATATAAATCAAAAATTTAAAAAGTAAAAATACTAAAAAGTTTTCTATGTTTTTCTCGTTCCATAAAAAAATACTCGGGAAATGTCAACCCGTTTTGACCCGTTTCAATCATTTTCTTTTTTTAGTTTGATTCATTCTGACCCATTATATATATATATATATATATATATATATATATATATATATATATATATATATATTAATACAACTCATTCAACCCAATGAGTCACAATTATTACCCCTATGTAAACAGAATATTTTATCAAAATAATATTTGTCAATAAGAATCATTTATTATTATGTTTGAAATTCTAAATTAATAAAAGATGGCCAGTAATGTGCCAACATTACCAATTGTTTTAAGGTGTGTTAAAGAAATGTAAAACTAGATTGCTCGCTGATAGGGGTAAAAACGAGTCGAGCTGCTCGCGAGCTACTCGAGATCAGTTCGTGAAAAAGCTTAATCGAGCTGAGCTTAAACAAGTCCGAGCCCGAGCTTGAGCCTAAAAGAAAGCTTGTTTAATAAACAAGCCCGAGCCCGAACTTCACTTACCGAGCTCGAGCCGGCTCGCGAGCCTAAACTAGCTTGTCATTTATATATATATTTTTAATAAATTATATAATAACAGATAAATATATATTTAATAACTATTAATTGATATATATAATTTTATGAAAAAATAACTAAACATATTATTTTATATATAAAGTTATTATGAAAATAAATATAAAAATATAATTATAAATATATAAAAACTTAATTAATAAATATTAAACGAGCCGAGCTCGAGCTTGGAAAACTACGAAACGAGCCGAGCTCGAGCTCAAGCTCTGTATAAGTTAAACGAGCCAAACTCGAGCCTGATCGAGCTCGGGCTTGGCTCGGCTCGTTTGCACCCCTACTCACTAACTCGTAGGAGGTGAAAACGATTTTCACCAAAGTCGTAAACATTTGAAAGAAATATATTGAGTTCTGTATTTTTTTTATCTATTTCTTTTCTAATATTCCATTTAACATGTAACTTTGCTTTTATCTAAAAACTTGTAACGTATAATTAAAAAATAATAATAATCTAAATACATAGTATTGTTTTTTCTTATCTACACTATGATATCAATTTAATTGAAAATATAGTAATAAAAGTTATATTAAGAAGAAAATGGTCCAAATATGGTAGTTCAAAACTTAAAAGCACATTCAAAGTCTCCATCGAGATGAGATCAAGACATGAGTTATTGTAGCGATAAAGTCAAAAGCAGGTTACCTTCAAGGAATAAATTTTTTAAGAATAAAACTAGAGTGGATGTTATATTCCCGTATTTCAATTTACATATGAAATTGATCAAACTATTTCATCAATGCTATATTTACTTCCCTTGTAATTTTCTTTAATACGTATTGATCGCATTATTACTAATGTATACTTACATATTTGTAAACACAGCAAATGTTAAGGCTATATATAGTGGAGGGACTACATAATGGAACATTTTATATCATATGACGCACAATCAGCAAATGATGAGTTTTGTTTTAAGGGATAGTGGTTTTGTAGCCCCTATATATATGTATGTATGTATATCACACACACATTTGAATATAATAATAATAAAAGAAAAGGATAAATGGCGAAAAATATTCCTCGCCCCTCTCCCCTTCCCCTAAAAAAAATCGCCCCTTTATCACCCAGGGACGGTGTTCATTAAAAAAATCACCCTTTTTTTGCTTCTTTTGTCGCCAACTACGTATGACCTAACAAAAGTATTTATACATTTTATTATAGACACACTGCTACATAGTACAAATCATCATTAACTTATTAACTTTTCTTTGTTTTTCTAAAAACGCCAACTACCTACCGGCCACCGCATTAATTTTTTGTTTGTTTGATACTCATTTTTTGTCTATTTTTTATTGAAGATTTTAAATATAATTTATATTTTGAAAATGGCTTACATAGCACTAAAGTTTAGACAATTATATCCTTTAAAAAACACCTGATTTATTGTTACCATTCGTCACTATATATTGTTCTTTTTTAGCGGAAAAGCATAACGAATTTATTTATTGAAAATAAGCTATAGCACAACATTACAGAGTAATATGAAAAGTATACCAATCATCCCAAGACACAAAAATTTCTCTATTTGTAATCCATAAGAATGAGTTCGTTTTGATTTCTTCAACGATTTAATCACACCCTTGTGTAAATGTAAATAAGTAAATTATTGAAAGCCCGATCCTACCCGCATTCCAAATGAACCACAATGTGATTAGAATAACGCACTGACCCAACTTATTAAATAACTTGATAAAGAACCTCAAAGGTATAAACTAAACTTCATAACCACTCAAATTTTGGAAAGTGAACTTTACAACTTGGGCCGACACTCGATTAAAATAATTTGTCCAAAAAGTGTTTTTTTCTAAAAAATAGTTGGAATGTCGACATGTGGTTAAACACGTTAAAACGAAGTAAAATTTTTTTACATTAAGCTAAGAATCATAGTTCACTTCGAAATTTCTACTTCTAGACTTTCGAAGATGTTATCCACTTTATGATGTATTAGAAGGCAACATAACATTTGAACTAGAAGATGGTGTATTTATCAGGCAACATAACATTTGATAACATAATATCTTTACATCCTTTCAAAGGAAATTCAAAAAAATCAGCATCTCAAGATTCAATAATTGTTCTATCACTTAATAACAAGAATCTATATGCATCATTATTTTGAGTATAACCAACAAATACCGAATCTACAGTTTTAGATCCAATGTTTGTTCTTTTGAAATAAGGTAATCCGACTTTAGCCAAACACCCCCACACTTTCATAAATTTTAAGTTAGGAGCATAGCCTTTCCATAGTTCAGATGGTGTTGTATCTTTTTCTTTAAGTGAAATTCTATTAGTTACATGACAAGCAGATAAAAGAGCTTCTTCCCACATGTTATCAGATAACCCCGAACTTAAAAGCATAACATTCATCATATTTTTAAGGGTTCTGTTTTTCGTTCGGCTATATCATTATGTTGAGGAACATAAGGTGCACGAAACTCATGTATAATACCATTTTGTTCACAAAAGTCCTTAAAAGTGCTAGTAATATATTCACCACCTATATCAGATGTTAGTATTTTGATTTTTCTGTCAAGTTGGTTTACAGCTTCAGGTTTACGATTTATAAACATTTAATTAGATTCTATTACTGGTTTCAGGCCAACTTTGTTGAGAACTACCCCAGATACTATATTCCTACGATCCTACGAAGAAAATGAACATATAAAACATCAGATAAAGCTAAAGTTTTTCCATAAGTAAGTTTTAGAAGAACCTTCCCTTTTCCGTGAACTCCAATCATATCCTTTGTTCCCATGTAAACCGGTTCACCATTGACCACTTCTTGAAAATCAGACATTAAACTTTTGTTGTTGCAATATTGCATTGAAGCTCTGGAGTCTAAGATCCATTCGGTTTTGCGTTCCATCATATTCATTTCAATCACAATAATTACTTATGCATTTTCAACAACATTTAATTGAGTACCTTGATCTTTCCTTTCACGACATTGATAAGCTTTGTGACTAGCTTTCCCAAATACATAGCATTGACATTGTTTTTTCTTGAATTTTCCATCATTCTTTGAAACCCCAAGCTTCCCTTTTCCTTACATGTAATTTTTAAAGTTGTTAGTTTTCTTGTCTCCCCCTTTATACCCTTTTTGGTTCCTAAGGACTCAATAAGACTGACATTAGAAGTATTTAAAGAAATGTTGGTTCCTAAGGACTCAATAAGATTGACATTAGAAGTATTTAAAAAATATCCTTTCCAGATTTGTATTTGATATTTTGATAAAAAAAAGTCAGATAAATAGTTGGTCATATGATTTAATAAATGACCAGGAACAACTTTGTTATCCTTATCATATTTTTTTAACAGATTCTGTTAAAGACATGGATGAAGAAGAAACAATAATCTGAATAGGGCCTGGTTGAACATGATATTTGGATGGATCTTCAGGCAAAACATAAGCAATATCCAAATGCTCGAAAAATATTAACATCTTTTGAGACCAACCGTGGTAATTGGTTCCGTCAAGTGGTTTAAGTTTTGACAAATCAGGAATAAATTTTAACAGATTCATGCACGGTATTGAGTGATATTAAATAAAATTGCTTTTAAATTGTTGGAATAATCTATTAAACGGTTAAATAAACGAAAGCAAAAAAGAAAACCGGGGCACAAATAAATGTTTTCAATTGCTCTTCAAGGTTAGCATAATGATAAATTGAAGTATTTTTGTGTATTTAAGAAGAAATTAATGATTGAAAGGAAGGGACAAAGTTAGAGCAATGGGAATGATTAGGGTTTTTCAAAATAACTTCTTTAAACTTTCTTTAAGCATTCCATATGTTTAAAAGAGTTAATTGTATTACTTTATATTTAATACTCACTTTCTCCCTCTTTAAGTGTCATGGTTTGAAAAAAAAACACAATGTTCAAGGTAGATTGAATGATTATTTGTTTTGCTTACCAAATGACAATAATGCTATTAGTTGGGTCCATTAATATTGTTTATTAATACTAGTTGTTTGTGTTTAAGGGTAAACTTGAAGATTGCTTAATAAATTTTGAAAGTAGACATTTGCAACGAGATAAATAAAAAAGAAAATATGAACACTTTTAAAGGGACGAAGTGAGTAATATAACAAAGTTTAAAAAACATTTTAGTGTCTTTTCCAACATACATGTCAATCTGACGTACTTTTAGGGGGGGGGGGGTGTTTGGGATTCCTTATTTTCATCAACTTATAACTTATAAATTTTTTGAAAAGTTAATAAGGAGTAAAGGTGTTTGGAAAACCATAAGGCCTTATGGATTTTAACTTTTAGACAAGGCAAAATAAAGAGGTTTTGAAAAGTTAGGAATGTGTAACTTATTAACTTAATGGGTTTGAATTATCTATTACACCCCTCTAACCCTCAAAAACCATTACACTTCTTTTAAAAATGAATGTCCTTTTTAGTCATTTTGGGATCCCAACACATAAGTTAATCTAAACATTTTTTTGAAAACATCTTTTAAAAAATTCATAAGTTTATAAGTTCTTTTAGCAAAAAGTCCCTTTTCACTTAAATAAGCAATCCAAAACACACCCTTAGAAGCACCCTCGTGCCATAATAGCGTTAATTTCTTTTTTGAACAAAGAGCACTGGCTAAACCCCTAAAATACTCTCAGGGATGTTCGATGTCATAAGGCCTAATCCACTTAGTTGTGCTTAATTAAGACTTAAACATGAATATAACACATGAGTGAAACTCAAACAATGAATATAAGGTAAAACTCCTGATCATCCTGTTAAATTAGTGAAGCCCTGATAGCGTTAATGAGTAGTAATAGTTCAAAGAAAAAAAAACAAATAATTAAAATTGTGTATTTAGCCGTGCGTGAGACACGCTCGCAGGTGCGGCTGAAATTGAGTGAATGCATATTCTTTTCATTACAAATTTTCGATTTTGACTTCATACTGTCACTCGCGCAATGTCAAAATCCAATCCAACTTAATCAAATAAACACGTGTCCAGATCTTAATCATAGGAACTACAATGATGTTTTTCAAGGTACACACCGCTTCCATGCCGCAACATTTTGCAAATCCCAATGTTATCTTTCATTTGTGTTTTTCTTTTGAGAATACTAATCTAGATACTATTTTTATAGAAATACTATCTATTATCTATTTAATAGTATATGAAGTGGGTGGCGTTTTTTCCGGTTTGTCATGTTTTTTTTAACGACACAAAATGAATTTATTAGAAAAAAAACGTTAGCCAGAAGCTAGACTCACCAATACACCAACAAAAAGAAAAAAAACCAATACAGTGTCACACAAATAAAGACACAACCCCCACAACTTATTAAACACAGCCACTCACTACAACTTGAACCGGCACCAATCTTCTCAACTATACCCGAGCCTCCGCGATCTATTCTTTAATATCCACTTTAATATCCTCCAACAAACTTGTGACATGAATCGGGCTTCCACGGTGAACTAAGTAGTTTCTCTTTTTCCGCAAACACCAAACCACCACCAAACATATGGCGTGAAACACTCTGGCATTTTCCTTTCGAAATGAGGAATACTTATGCATCTCCAAAAGGTCCCGGAAGCAAAACATAAGCATACCAATGGAAATTTCTTATGCACCTGTTAATTTAATAAAATTTTATTAGTCATTTAGAAAGCTACAATAAAGTGATTGGCCAAAGGCCAATGGAAATTTCTTATACCATTTTCCACTCACTAAATTTATATTACTTATATAACTACATAAAACATAAAATCCGTCCTTTTTGTCATTCGTGCATTTTCTTATGCACCTGTTAATTTAATAAAATTTTATTAGTCATTTAGAGAACTACAATAAAGTGATTGGCCAAAGGCCAATGGAAATTTCTTATACCATTTTCCACTCACTAAATTTATATTACTTATAGAACTACATAAAACACAAAATCCGTCCTTTATGTCATTCGTGCATAAAAGCTAGACTGGGATCACATTTGTCATGAAGTAATGCAATTTATATTTTTAACATATAATTCAGTCTAAAGTTTCCATAAATCCAAAACGATTGCAATAAAGTGGCAGATAAACAGCAACAGGTTATGCCGTAGGCCCGCAACCCTCTTTTGTAATGCAATATTACTACAAATATCTTTTAACCGAAACTGTTTCAACAAACAAAAGCTAAGTAAACAAAGATATGGAGTTATAAAAGGACAAAATATGGACCCTAGGAACGAAAGGTTAGACATCTTAAACAGAACACAGTTGTCAAAGAGATTAGATCCATCATTCCCTAGCAACCAATTATGCATAAGTGATAGGTGTGCCTGCAGAAAATGATGGTCCTGCTACATAAGCAGAATAACTTGCACAATCATGTGATAAAGAGGTATGAGATAATCTAAAACTCCATACAAAGATTAACGATATCGAATTAAATCCATCTTTCCCTAGCAACCAGTAATGTCATGATCACGCGTGGGACGATAATTTGCTGCACAAATTGAGGCCTTGGTGATTATGACTTCTCCACATCCTAGTTCTGAATAATGACAGTAAAAGAAGACAAGTTAAATAAACAACAAAGATAAATAGAACCAAAGAAAAGGTAAACCAATCACATGTTAAACAAGATTTATGTTCAAGAAAGCATCAAACTGAATTCAGTTAACCTATCATCAACACCCCTAGTATAGACATTTTTAATACGACAATATCTATAAATAACAACAATATCATCTAATAAACACATATCCTATTTCAATTTGAGAATATGAGACATATCAATTAAGAATGTATAATTGTAGAATTACAAATTATTTTTGCCACACGGGTGTTAATAGATATGGAAAGCAAAACGCTTATTTAGTTTTGAACAAATCAGCTTTCATTAAGAAAAATAAGATTTCAGAAAACAAGCTACTCTGCGTAGTATTAAGAAGAAGGTTGATCTTAATGTAATAGGTTCCCACCTGGATGACATAATTGTAATATCAAACTATCTAAGTTATGCCTTTCTTCCTCTTTACCAACTATGCAAAATATGCTGCTGGAATTTGTCATGACAGTGGCAAGAACAAGGCCTTCCCTGCCCAAACAATTTTCAAAGCATTTTATAATCATTTTACCAAGCCAAGGCTCGATTCCTAACTTCATCAGCATCCGATCGTCTTTCTTAACTTATGAACACCATGTTCAAGTAGATACGACCTAATTGGCATTGTTAATTGTTATGCATGGAATGATAACAGGTCGGGTTTTCTTTATAGGAGACTAATCCAGATCATTTGGGTTTCATAAGTGTATGTGCCCTGAAATATCATTTTGCACTTAATAAATACTATTATGCTTAACTAATTATAAACTTCATAAAACACAAAATCAATCCTTTCTATTGTTGGTGTACTAAAGTTAGACTAGGATCAGAATTGTGATGAAGTAATGCTGTTTAAACAATAATATTCTTCAACGAAAACTATTTCAACAGACAAAAACTATGTAAATAGATACGGAGTTACAGAAAGGTAAAATAAGGACCATATATGTTAAGAATGAAAGATTAAACATCACAAACAAAAGAATATAACTGCCAAAGATCACACTAAGATAAGATATACCTGAAATCCATCTTTTCCTTGCAACCAAACATGCACAATTGGTAGGTGACGGTGTTCTTGTAAGTTGAGAAATGACGACTCTGCAACGTAGGTGTGCTCATAATGGCAGTCTTATATATGTTATGTTGGGAATAGAATATTAAATATCTAGAAAATCCAAGAGTCAACCAGATATTCCATTCCAAACACAACCCAAGACCATCACAAGAGTACCAAATATGGCAGAAATAGGTTATTTGGTGCAAACTTCAGCAGAATTTAAAAGGTTGCTGAGTCACCTGCACACGAGGCGGTAGTGGTGTCAGTTTCTTAATCCATGGCACCCAGTTTCTAAAACAAATAGAGGAATAAGACTACAAAGGACATATAGAACAAAAATAGATGATAGAATTCATGGTTAATTAGTCACAGAGAAACACATAAGAGCAGAAATAGACATACATATGCGCACCTTGTTAAACATCTGCAAGATGGACTAAACCATGCAGGTTGTGGTTATGGGCTGGATTGTGGTGTCAGTTTTCAAATTCTAAATGCCCTGTGCTTTTGAACTAAAACAGAATAACAAAGAAAGGTTACATAAACATACAGCATAAACAAATAAAAGGAACGAATGTAATGAACGACATAATCACTTATGTTTTCAAATTCTAAATGCCCTGTGCTTTTGAACTAAAACAGAATAACAAAGAAAGGTTACATAAACATACAGCATAAACAAATAAAAGGAACGAATGTAATGAACGACATAATCACTTATGTGGCAAGACCATATAGAAAAAGAGAGCAAATATGAAATTAACAAATATCAAGTCATCAACTTGCATTCATGGAAACAGCTGATACTCTATGATGAGTATGATCTATCAAATACATAACTCAAAACATCATAAACAACCAAATCCAATCCTAAATGCAATATATACACAAAATCTCATGTAACCTTATATACAATACTCATCTAGATAACCTCAAAACAACTAAAACTATGGTGGGAGGTAGTTGAAGATTCGCTGCCAATATCGTACAAGGGGTCCATGGTTTACAATCACAAACAAAGGTGAGTAAACTCCACCATCAAAAGAAAACCTAGCAACTATGAAATATAAGATGCTTAGATGTAGAAAAAGAACAATTCTTGGTTATTAGTCCCCAAGAACAAAAAATGCAAACATGACAGCAAATAGCTGAGATCAGGCCGAGTAGAACATGTCTAAAGTGTATACACACATCATCAAATAGAAATTATATGACGTAACTTCCCACTTTAATGTCCAAATAAGCAACACATAAAGCAAATTAATGGTGGGAGGTTATCGTTAATGCACTAACAAGGATTGGGCACATAGTTACTTCAAATGCACAACCACATAACTCAAATTCCAAATAAGCAACAAGTCAATCCACAAAATCAAAAGATAGATAGGTCAAATAATTCTGAAGCCATGGTGGAAATTAATTTCCCTAGTGACAAAAATAATAACAAAACATCATCCACATAATAATCCAAAAGTGAAGCTCCACAAAGTCAAAATCAAACGGTATTAGGAGCTCATACTTTCCTTGGAACAATACACAAGAAAATACAACTTATTAATTGTATACACACTACTGGGACCTAGCTAACATATTGCAAGCATCAAAATATAAAATAAACATGCCAGGGATATGACCAAAATGCATAAGGAAACTACTTTTCCCAACCGAGTATAAATGGCAATGTGATTAATTAGACGCAGAGCAGAAAGGATAAGTTCAAGTGCGCAAGCCAGGCCGTACATCAGGAGACTGGCAATCGAGAACCTGACTTGGCGAGGATGAGTTCTAAAGGGAAAATCAGGTTGACCCTGCGACCTGATTGCGGTGAAAGCAAGGAGAACGGTGACGATAAAGTTTAGTCCAGATTGGGGCATCACTATACCTCCTTCAACCTGTGCTACTAGCGGATAGTAGCGAGCCCAAAGGCGTCACTATGCCACCATGAATTGCTGTTGCTGCGTTGGCGACACATTCTCAAAAATGCGTAGGTGAAGAATGTGCGAAGTCTGGAATAGCAATGTTCATGGTGGCTGGAATCATACTGTCTCCTATTTCGGGAAAAAATGGTTGGCTTTTTGTACAAAAATACTGATTTCACTCTTTAGATCATACAGAATCAACAACTGAGAGAATCAATACATACCATAAAGATCCTGAACACATTTGACTATAAAGAGGGCAGAGAATCATATGGTAGTTTGGAGGCAGATTTGTGATGACTTTAGTACCAAAAGTCCTAAAGTGGGGTGCCATGTCATAATCATGGTGGTTTGGATGGCACTTAATGCATCTTACATATTTGAATGTAGTTAATGCATCTTTACATATCACTTTCTTCACTTATATTTTATTGCAAAATTATGGATTTTTAGTAGTTTTTTAGTTAAAACTCTCGGTTGTAATTAAACTACATAGATGGTCCATGAGGTTTGAGCCGGATTTCATTCCTAATATGTTAAAAATTACATTGTTAGTCTCTACTTATCATTTTCACTTTCATAAGACCATATGTACTGCTAGCGTTGTGGCTAGCGTTTTGGGTGAAAACGCGGGGGGTACACTGCCCCCCCCCTGCGTTATGATAATTTGTTTTTTTGGTGCGTTGTATACAAAACGCACGTGTGGCACAGAAATCAAAAAAACTAGCCGTTGAGATTTAAAATATATATATATATATTAATTATATTTATACTATATAAACAAACAAAACTCATTTTTTTTAACACACTTCTTCTACATCTATACCAATTTATATCTTTTACACAAATATTTCTACCAAAATGTTTCCAAACAACAACCAAAATATTCTTGGTTTCGGCCAATATGCCCGTCAAGGCAACCAAAATCCACAACCGAACCAATTTACCGCCCAACGCCAACCTTACCCATCCCGCAAATGTATGACCCGCAAATGGCCGCGTACATTGCACTTCTACAAAGCTCTATGCCAAACGTCGTCGACCTACTTCGAAGGAATGAGATGGACAAAGACATCGAGATTTTATCAAACGAGCTATCCGAAGACGACCCGATAGTCCAATCTCTAAAAGCCAATCGACGAGCGAAAATTTTAGAAAAATATAAATGAGTTTTAGTTTTATTAGTATTATTTATGTTTTTTTATTTTAATTTGATGTATTTTTTTTAAATTTAGTTTAATGTATTTTTTATTTGGAAGTTTAATGTAATTTTTAATTTTATGTTAATTTATTTAAATGATTTAGTATTTAAAAAAACAAATAAAATTAATAATGGCTGGGCGCCACATGGCGCATAACCCCTGGTAGTGGAGAGTTATGACTACAGCCTGTTTTTGTACAAAACCATAACTCTGACTGGGTGCCACGTGACGCATAACCCCTGGTAATGGAGCTTTATGACTACACATGGTCTAAATGGCCCTTTGGAATATAAAACTATATTTTTAGAAAACCAAGAAGCAACCTGATCACCTCAAAACCATTACTAGAGGAGGTTCATGGGGTCAATTTCTGAATGTTAAGGGATGTTGACAGTTATGTGCACATGAGGCGGTACTGATATTGAAGAAAAATAAAAGACTATAAATTTTGCATTTGGAGTTAACAATTCTCTAGCATACACATCATCAGCACATAGACCAGATTGACACAAGTAATACAAATAAGCATTCAAGTATATATACACCCTCTAAACAAATGCTACCATCTCAATTAGAAGACATCATATGTTCACCTGGTTAAGCATCTACATTGGTGCTCATTGATCAAACAAAGATTCTGCACAAGGATGGACTCAACTATGTGGGCTGTGGTTATAGCCTTCGTAGCGGTTGTGAGGTCAGTTTTCAATGCCCTGCGCTTCTAAACTGTAATAGAATAAAGAACAGGTGTATAAGAAACAAACAATATGAATAGTGAAAGCGAAGAATGTGATGAACGAGCTTAGTCACTTTAGTGGTAGAAGAGCATATAGAAATAAAAAAATCAACTTGGATGCGCGGAAACCAATATCAGGTGAGGCCATGAGCAAATTCTGAATTTCTAATTGATATATTGAGAGGAGTTTCCAAACAACAATATAGAACTCATATATCACATATAGCCCTAGTCAACCCTCAAGGCAATGTACAAAAATTTATGTAACCTCATATATTAATCGTATGTGTAACATCGAAGCATGAAATATTATACTCATCCTAATAACCTCAAATCAACAAAAACTATGATGGGTAGTAATCAAAGATGCACTGCCATAGTTTACAATCACAAACCAAAGAACAAATTAAAAGGAAAATCTAATAGGTATGTGTTCCAAGGTACGGTTCAGTCCTGTAATATTTTTTAAGTTACTTGGTTTCTAATAGTTTTGTATATTTCTTAAATGTCTTCGAGGGCTGAAGCTATAAATAGAGGAAGTTGGAGGGCTAAAGCTGAAAAAAAGAAAGCTTGGGATAGCTAAAGCGTTTGTTGTACAGATGAAGGACTGAAGCTGCAATATGTCAATAAAGACTTATTATTGACGGGGTATAAAAGTAAAAAAGTTGTTACAGATTTGGGGGAATTCAATTCACAATTTTCTCTCTAATCATACTCGTTATTCTCTCTGCTCCAAGGCGATATTGAAGATCCCTAAATCTCTTAGGGTTCTTGTGCAAGTTCTTGAAGATCATTGAATTATAGAGTTGATTTGGTATGTTAATTTTGGTTGATGTAGTTTAGTTTTGTCCAGAGTTATAGATTTCATATTGTCTTGTTTTGTGTTCTTGAACTTATTGTATTAATTGTTTTGAGTTTAATAGAGATTTGAGAGTGTTTTATGCTTTGATTGAGGTTTTGAACAGTATGAAATAAAAGATCCTCAGAAATCACCAAAACAACAAATTAACATTCTTTGGTTATTTTTCCCCTATAAAATAAAACAGTTCATATAAGAAAATGATTAACCATGGTATTTGAAATAAGAATATATGACCAAACACAATATTGGAAGAAGAATATATACAAGCAAATGCACTTTGTCTATTACAATAAGATATATATGTACAAGAATAGAAAAGCTAATTCTAGGAATACATTTATTACAAATACATGCAAGACATAACTTACTGAGAGAATGTCTCCAACTTTAACTAGGCATGATTCTTGAGAGTTCAAACAAAACGTCAACGAATGTGGAAGAGGGTAGAGCATGTCTAAAGCATGTATACACATATCATCATTATCAAAGAGAAGATATAGCATAACTTCCCACTTTAATATCCAAATTAGCACACTACCATGGATCTGTATAGATTGGGCACATAGTTATTTCAGATGCACAACCACATCACTTAAACTCCTCATCCTTCTTTGTTATAACAAGCCATAGCCATCATCCAAATAACCAACAAGTCTTACAACAAAATGAAATATAACCTGGCGTTACCTAAAAAGGTAGATAGGTCCACACGACTAGAACCATGGTGGGTCAGGACGAATTGATATAACTCACTAAAACGTAAACACACAATAATTAATATGAATAACTCTCAATATTATATAAAAGAAATATAACTTAAAAACCCCTATTACACATAACTCTTGTTTCTCTAAATGAACCCTAACTCGGTTGCATCTCATGTGTATCTCTAATGTATAACCATAACTCGTTTTATATAGACTAACATAACTTGCTAGCCAAGACATTACCAAATATAATAAAACCCTAATTGCAACCCCATAAACCCATTACATATTAATGAATCGCACGGGCCCAATATGTCTAACCCGTACACGTGACGGGTCTGTTAAGTTAGAAATTACATCCAACAATCACCCCCTAATTTTTGACTTGAAATAGGTGGTCTTTGATTTAAACTTACATCCTTTGACTTGTGTGACTCTTATGATCTTGACCATCTCGGCCTTCACAACCCTCTTGGTCCTCATCATCTTGGTCTTCATCATATCGGTTTTGACGCCCAGGAACTCCTCTTGATCTATAGATGTGTTTTTTTTTGCTCTCCCGAACTCGACTACTTCGATTTCAGTCATCTAATTGAGCGAACATCAATTTTCCTTGATTTTGTTTTGTTCCCAAAGCAAAACATGAACACGTCCTGACTTTTTCAAATCGATGTCTTTTTTCCGATCACACCTTAATTCGTAAACACCAACTTGATGATGTTCCTAAATATAATAGCTTATAAAAAACTTTCTTTTTTCACTTTGACTTTTGTGACCAAACATCCAATCATATAACACCTCTTCCAAGTACAATTGCGATTCAATATTGAATTCCTTTTGCAAGATCTCCTTTTATCAAACAGAATTCCTATTCCTGAATTTTCAATCCAACTTGATTGAACCTCCCTTGTCGATCACGACTTTGATCAAACAAACTCCAAAAGCGTAACCGTTCTAATACCAAATCAAGGACGAATTGATATAACTAACTAAAATGTAAACGCACAATAACTAATATTGAATAACTCTCAATATTATATAGAGGAAATATAACTTAAAAACCCCTATTACACATACCTCGTGTTTCTCTAGATGAACTCTAACTCAGTTGCATCTCGTTTGTATCTCAAATGTCTAACAATAACTTGGTTTATGTAGACTAACTTAAGCTGCTAGCCAAGACATTACCAAATATAATAAAACCCTAATTGCACCCCCCATAAACCGTTTACATATTCTTGAACTCACTGACCCAATAGGTCCAACCCGGTCACCTACACGTGAGAGTCTGTTAAGTTAGAAATTACGTCCAACAGTGGGATTCCCAGGAAATAAGTAATTACTCTATTTACAAAAACAGAACATCATCCACATAAACCCATAAGGGAAGCAAAAAGAAGCTCTACAATATCAAACTATATAAGAGGCACATATTAAACACATATGAAATCTATACAACATGGGACGCATACACTGTAGTTTCATGAGATAAAACTAAACCCCAAAATGGGAAATGAAAATACCTTTTTATTAAAAAAATATAAAGCAGGAACTTAGCATCTCGCAAGCTTTGCTAGTATCAAAATAACAGTAAAGATGCAAAAGATACCACCAAAATGCACAAGAAACCTATTTTTCCCAATCGAGCAGTAATTGCAAAAGCAGAAGTGCGATCAAGACCCGAAGCAGAAACAACAAGTTCAACTGCGCAAGCCAGGCCATACATCAGGACACTAATAACAGAGAACCAAATGAGCCGAGGGTGAGTTTTAAAAGGGAACCCGGGTTGGCCCTGCGCTTTTATTTCTGCAAAAGCAAGAAGAACACCAATAACAAAGCCTAGTGCCGAATGGGGCATGACAACATGCTCTTCAACGAATGCTACTCGAGGGTAGTAGTCAGCCCACTTGAGGCGGATTGCTCGTGTTGATGGAGTAATGACGTTGCTAATGCATTGGAACAAAATCAAATAAGTGGCTGTGAAGACGGTAGGAGGTTTGGTTTCTGCGGGTTGTGGGTCGGCGACCGGGATATCAATGTTTGTGGACTGAATCATTGTTTTCTGTTTTCTGTTTACTTGTCTAGGATGTAGGAAGACTGGTTTAGTGAAGGGTGAGAGATTCAGTTTGCATTTTATAGTTTACAAGGAAAGAAAGATGACAAGGTGGGGACATTATGAAAAAGAAACAAACATCTATGAATAGATGGCTCAGCTGCAGTTTAAATATGAGGTCGTTAATGACTTGTGTTGAATATACATAAAAGTTCTAATAGTCGTGACAAAAAGGAGGCCCGCATCGATTAAAAAAATGGAAATGCCAATTTGTTATTATTGTCATGATATTTATTTATTTAACATTTCATTTACTTTGATATGAAAGACTAAGACAATGAATCGATGCATACATGTCCAATGAGCTACACGAGATCACTTCTATAGAAGCTTAAATTGAATGGAGTTTCAATGGGCTTGAGCTTTAGAGTAGGCTCGTTTAATAAATGAATCTTAGCCCGGTTTTCACTTGTTGTCTAGCTTGAGTAAGCTTATGACTTATGAGTAACAAATATATTATTTATGGGAAAATTCCTAAAATAAGCGTTTATGAAAATGTTTTTAAGTTTTAGGTGTCACTTGTAAGAAATTCCCAAAATATGTATTATAAACTAGTCGTGACGAGTAGTTTATGATTACACACGAGTAGTTTGTAGGACCAGTTAAAACTTGTCACGTGCCCTTAAACTAACCGTAACGAGCAGGTTCACTAATCATTTACTCGTCACGACTAAATAAATTTCATGTCTCGTAATCAACGCCCACGAGTAATTCATAAGTCCTTTAGTCGCGACGACTAGTTTACCTGGTTTACATTCCCTACATGAGTAGTTTATTAGTAGTTAACTCGTCGCGACTAGTTTAACCATACAATCTACTCGTCGCGACTAAAGAACGTATGAATTACCCGTGGGCGTTGATTACGAGGCATAAAACTTATTTAGTCATGACGAGTAAATGACTAGTAAATCTGCTCGTTAAACTTAGTTTAAAGACATGTGTCAAGTTTTTATTGGTTATAAAAAATATTCGTCACGACTAGATTATAATACATATTTTGAGAATTTCTTACAAATGACACCTAAAACCTGAAAAACGTTTTCATAAACGATTATTTTGAGAATTTTCCAATTATTTATAGCATAGTTACTGTAAAATATGTGTTTTTTTTTCCGGTTAAAATGGATCAAGCCCGCAACAGTTATTTTTATGAGGCTCCATTAGTAATAACAATCAGACCCTAACTTAAATGGATCATGAGACCCCAACATGCATCAAGCCGAAATATTTCTTTCTCTTAATATTTATTTTTTGAACGGTTAACGAATTCTTCAAATGGGATACTGGCTAAGTTCACCACATTGGAATACAACCGTCTTTCGATCCGGGTAAAACCATCACCTAAGCCAACGCCCATTAACACTCGCCTGAAGCCATTACAGTGCGGTAAGATAAAACTCATTCGGTTCAACGATCCAACGTACTAGTGAAAGCCAAATAATCACCCAGGTGCCTCTGAAACTATATGTTGGTGGCGGGAATCGAACCTGGATCTCATGGAATACCAAGTCTCCCCCTTACCACTCCACTACTGGCTCATTGGCATTTCTTTCACGTAAATGGACGAGGTCCTCAAGTAAATCTATTACATTATACTTTTAATTACAAAACAAAACAGGGGATGTTTTTCCCTCTACTTGTTTTGCAAGAAAATCTTTACTTGCACCTTTCAAATCTTTGGACTGAAGAGATGCAAGGTGAGTAAATAATAGAGTATAGCATGATAAATAGTTGAGGTGTAGCCGGTTACCTAATACGTACCATATTGTCGTACCATATTGTTTTTGAGAAAAAATGTAAGTTTGTATATTTATTTATTTTCTAATTTATTAACTTACTTCACTTACATTTTGAAAGCATTATTAGTATCAAAAATAGAACAAACAAGCCAAAGATGTCACCAAAATGAACAAGGAACATAATTTTCCCACTCTAACAATACTAACAAAAACGGAAGTGCGATCAAGACCCGAAGCAACAAATCTACCGCACATGACAGCCCATACATCAAACCACTAAAAATCGAGAACCTAACGAGATGAGGGTGAGTTATAAAAGGGAACCCGGGTTGGGACTGCGACGTCTTGATTCCGTTAAAAGCAAGGAGAACAGTGACGATGAAGCTTAGTGGGCATGCCGACACGTTCTTCCACAAATTCTACTAGCGAGTAATGGTTATTCCAAAGGTGGTGGAGAGGTGCCACTAGACCACCTTGTATTGATGATGCTACTAGAGTAAAGATACGGTAAAAAACACATGTTGGGGCCAGTGAAGAAGTTGAGAAGTTTGGCTTTAGGTTGTGGTTGATCGGCAACAGGAATATCAACAATGGACCGAAACATCTTTTTTTTTCTCAATTCGAGATGAATGGTATTACGGATGCTGAATGAGTAATGCTGGCTTTATACTACATGAAACGAATTAGTGAAAAGCTTATATATGTTACGATAAATCTTATGAATGCTGGAGTTGGTGACAAAACAAAATCCGGAACCGACTATATATCTCATTTTACTTAATTGCCCCCACTAGCCACTAGGCACTGTATCATTTAATTAATTAAAGAAATCTAATCTCTATAAAAAAAATCCTTCGGCTAATTAACATTAGACAAAGGATGTCGGCCTTACAAGTATATCACTCATCATATCTATCTATCTATCTATAATATATATAAAATATATATAAACGAAGACATAAAAATTCTACGTGTCACGATGTTGTTGTTCCCTCTTTTTCTGGAGTCACCAGATTTGTTTGATTTTTAAATTTAGGTTTCTCATGCATTTAACCCGAATTCATGGGTATGGATCTTACCAAACCCATATATTTCTTAAAAGGGTTATAACATCTCATTAAATTAAAAATTATTCTCATCAAATTATTGATGTAAAAATCTTATAAGATATGATATAATAAAAATTAATATATTATTTATTTTAAAAAAGATATATATATATATATATATATATTATTTAAATTAAAAACCAATTTTATATTAAAAAAATAAACGGGTATTTGGTCTCATCAAACCATAAGTATATTATTAACTTTCATAAATATTATATATAATTAAAAACCAATTTTATAGTAAAAAAATAAATGGGTCTTGGGTCTCATCAAAACCATATATCTTTTACACCGGGTTATAACATCTCATTTATTTGTGAAACAATTTATCATCAAACCATAAGTACATTATTAACTTTCTTACAATAAAAAAATGTAAATTCAAAAAATAATAAATGTTAGAACAAACAATATAAAACAACCCCCGTAATACGGGGGATAAAAACTAGTAATATATATAAACGAACATTTAAAAGTTTTCTGGTTGCTTCCTATATTCTCTCAAACTACCAGATTGCATTATTTGTAAATGAAAGTTTCTCATGCATTTGACCCGAATTTACGGGTATGGATCTCACCAAACCCAGATAGTCCTTAAACGGGTTATAGCATCTAATTAAATTTGAAATTAACCACACCAAATATTTGATATGAAAATCCTATAAAATTAATATACTAAAAAAATAATATTTGATTTAAAAAAAGATATTATTTATAATTAATAAACAATTTTATAGTGAAATAAATAAGTGGGTCATGAGTCTCACCAAACCTATATAGGTTTTAAATCGGGTTATAACATCTCATCTATTTGTGAACTCTTTCATTATCAAATTCTAAATATATTATTAACTTTCTTACAATAAGTAAAATTAAAATCCAAAAAGAATATATAAATATTATAAATAAATAATGTAAAACAACCCCGTAATACAGGGAATAAAAACGCCTCCCTCTTCCCCTCTCTCTATCTCTTTCTCACAAAACCCTCAAAATTTGTGCCATATATCCCTTAAAAACCTTTTTTTTGAGTCACCATATTTGCTTGATTTTTAAATGGAGCTTTCTCATGCATTTAACCCGAATTCATGGGTATGGGTCTTACCAAACCCAGATATTCCTTAAATGGGTTATAACATCTCATTAAATTAAAACTTATTCTCACCAAATTATTGATGTAAAAATCCTATAAAATAGGATACACTAAAAATTAATATCTTATTTATTTTAAAAAAGATATATATATATATATTATTTAAATTAAAAAACCAATTTTATATTAAAAAAATAAACGGGTCTTGGGTCTCATCAAACCATATGTATATTAATAACTTTCATAAATATAATTTATAATTAAAAAAACCAATTTTATAGTAAAAAAAATAAACGAGTTTTAGGTCTCATCAAAACAATATAGCTTTTAAACCGGGTTATAACATCTCATTTATTTGTGAAACAATTTCATCAAACCATAAGTATATTATTAACTTTTATACAATAAAAAAAATATATATTCAAAAAAATAAATATTAGAATAAACAAATATAAAACAACCCCGTAATACGGGGGATAAAAACTATATATATATATATATATATATATATATATATATATATATATATATATATATATAACAAAAATGTTATGTTAAAATATACTTTAAGATTTTTGTTACTTAAAAAAATGGTGATGTATCGAACATACTCACATGGCATGTGTAGATTGTTTAATTTTTAAATGGAGGCTTCTCATGCATTTGACCCGAATTCATGGGTATAAGTCTTACCAAACCCAGATATTCCTTAAACGGGTTATAACATCTTATTAAATTAAAAATTATTTTTACCAAATTATTGATGTAAAAATCCTATAAAATAGGATATAATAAAAATTAATATCTTATTTATTTCAATATATATATATATATTATTTAAATTAAAAAACCAATTTGATAGTAAAAAAAATAAACGGGTTTTGGGTCTCATCAAACCATAAGTATATTATTAACTTTCATAAATATTATTTATAAATAAAAACCAAGTAAAAATAATAAACGGGTCTTGGTCTCATCAAAACCATATAGCTTTTTAAACCGGGTTATAACATCTCATTTATTTGTGAAACAATTTATCATAAAACCATAAGTATATTACTAACTTTCATACAATAAAAAAAATATAAATTCAAAAAATAAATAAATATTAGAACAAATAATATAAAACAACCCCGTTTTTTAAACTAGTAATATATATAAACGAAAACCTAAAATTCTACGTGTCGCAATGTGTTCGCTCCCCCTTTTTTGGAGTCACTAGATTTGCTTGATTTTTAAATGGAGACTTCTCATGCATTTGACCCAAATTCATGGGTTTGGGTCTTATCAAACTCAGATATTCCTTAAACGGGTTATAACATCTCATTAAATAAAAAATTATTCTCACCAAATTAGTGATGTAAAAATCTTATAAAATAGGATATACTAAAAATTAATGTCTTATTTATTTTAAAAAACATATATATATTATTTAAATTAAAATAGAATTTTATAGTAAAAAAATAAACAGGTCTTGGGTCTCATCAAACCATAAGTATATTATTACCTTTCATAAATATTATTTATAATTAAAAAAACCAATTTTATAGTATAAAAAATAAACGGGTTTTGGGTCTCATCAAAACCATATAGTTTTTAAACCGGGTTATAACATCTCATTTATTTGTGAAACAATTTATCATCAAACCATAAGTATATTATTAACTTTAATACAATAAAAAAAATATAAATTAAAAAAAAATAAATATTAGAACAAACAATATAAAACAACCCCATAATACGGGGGATAAAAACTAGTACATCCATATATACAAATACTAATTTCTACTGATGGTGAATCACAGATAGGTGATATATTATGTCCGCTAGTATAATTAGTATTGTTTATTTATCACTATTAACAAGATGCTTTATAAAGATTTATAATTAGTATTCGTGAGGCCTAGTAAACAAACTAATATCCCTAAATCAGTCATGTTGGCTCATTAAAAACATTACTAGGAAAACTTGGTGTAACAAAACTTAGTTGATCAAATAAGAGTGCAATGTATACAACGCCCTCACCTAAATAATTCACGTGTTTTGGTATTTGAGGCAAGGCCGGCCCTTAGGTAGGGCAAGCCGGGCGGTCGGCCGAGGCACGTAAATTTTAGGGGCCAAAAATTTTGATATATATATATCTATAATATATATAAACGAAAACATAAAAATCCTACGTGTCGCGATGTGGTCGCTCTCCTTTTTTTGGAGTCACCAGATTTGCTTGATTTTTAAATGGATGCTTCTAATGCATTTGACCCGAATTCATGGGTATGGGTCTTACCAAACCCAGATATTCCTTAAACGAGTTATATCTCATTAAGAAATAAAAAATTATTCTCACCAAATTATTGATGTAAAAATCCTATAAAATAGGATATACTAAAAATTAATATCTTATTTATTTTAAAAAAGATTATATATATTATTTAAATTAAAAAACCAATTTTATAGTAAAAAAAATAAATGGGTCTTGAGTCTCATCATACCATAAGTATATTATAAACTTTCATAAATATTATTTATAATTAAAAAAAACCAATTTTATAGTATAAAAAATAAACGGGTCTTAGGTCTCATCAAAACCATATAGCTTTTAAACCGGGTTATAATATCTCATTTATTTGTGAAACAATTTATCATCAAATCATAAGTATATTATTAACTTTCATACAATAAAAAAAATATAAATTCAAAAAATAAATAAATATTAGAACAAACAATATAAAACAACCCCGTAATACGGGGGATAAAAACTAGTATATATATATTTATATATAGTTTTATATCTTTTTTTATACAAAATAGGTATGGATCTTAATCATCTTAAATATACTGGACCCAAGGCCTTTTTTTTCCATAATCCATTAAATTTATTAGCTTATACATTTTGTTATTTGTTAAGGCCTATGGGCCTTTTTATTTCGTTTCGGCCGAGGTATTTAATTTCTCGGAGACGGCCTTGTTGAGGTATAATCTTCTATGATATGCGCTTGACTTGATATTCGATTTAGCATTCTCTTACCGAACTATGCAGGCTAATTTGTATTCACAAACTTCATCCTTCTTGGATGTGCTGGATCATTGATCTAACATGCCTTGTTGAGGTATAATCTTCTATGATATGCGCTTGACTTAATATTCGATTTAGCATTTTCTTACCGAACTATGCAGGCTAATTTGTATTCACAAACTTCATCCTTCTTGGATGTGCTGGATCATTGATCTAACATATTGTAAGCATTAATTACTAGTATAAAGAATACAATAAACATGCTAGAGATGTCACCAAACTGTGATCAAGATGTGGAGCACTTGTTCAGTTGCACAAGACAAGTTATACATCAGAACACCGGCAATTCATACACCGATAGAAAATCAAATATGCGTTGGTAAAGAAGTTAAGTTTAGTTTTCGGTTGTGGTTGAAAACAGAAATGTCGATTGTGTGAGATATATATAAAGAGATGAAACAAAAGGAAATAATTTATATGATACCCTGATTTCTTGATGATGTAGTGTTGCAAAACACGTATGACGGTGTGGGCCTAGAAGGCCAAATTTATATACCTTCCCTTTAGCTTGCAAATCTTGACTTTTATTACATTTCAAGAGATGGTACGTTCCTAAGAAAGCCGCACCAAGGTGTTATTTCCGGCGGGTCCCAGTTACCCACGTTATTTCAAGTGGTCCCGGGCACCAATCTCCAGAGCCGACTTTGATAATAAATCAGTAACTTAAAATTAAAAACTAGATATAACTAATTTTAATATAAAATATAAAAATTATAGGGTAATTTACTTTCTAATATGAACAACTATTTCAACCGCGCATTGACAATGCGAAGACGTGACAGGAACTTGGTCAATATTAATTTTGGTTCATTATAGTACAAATTTTGAGATCAAAATTGATAGTCTAGAATAGAAGTGTCTTTTTAAGTGTAAATTTTTGTGACCAAAGTTGAAAGACGAAGTTTTGTGTAAAAAGTTTGGTGGCTAACGTTGCAAGGCTAAAGTAGTTTGGCAAAAGTTGAAATAATAAAAGTTTCACTACTAAAGTTGGGGGGCCAAAATTTAAATGTTTGAAACTTAGGTGACAAAACTTTAGGGGCCAAAAGGTATATGTTTGAACTTTAGATGACAAAACTATAAAAATACTAAACTATAGAAGTTGTCTTTAATTGTGAACTAGATTTAAACTACCGCGCAATACAGCAGGTTTGTTATTTTTAGTAGACGTTTATGGTTATAGAAGTAGTTGATGTAAGTTTCATTGATTGAGCTTTTTAGTTGTTAGGAATGCTGCAGTTTACAAATGAAATAATTCTATTATCTTACTTTATTATAGAAAATTTTTAGTTATAACAAAAAGACAAAAGTTCTTCTGACCGACCCGAACTTGCCCCAACCCGAACCCCTCCCACCCCAACCATTTCCAACTTGAAACTTGTTCTGACTCAAAACCTGTTGCAAACTTGATCCCGACCCGAAACCGTCCAAGCAACATATGTAATAAAAGGAAGGACAATAATGAACGAGCTTAATCACTTTTGTGGGGCGACACATAGAAAAAGGAGTACAAATATCAACTTGCATACATGGAAATCGCTTATCATGTGAGAGCATTAGCAAATATGATCATCTGAGAGTATTGTCCAAAGAAACATCAAAACAGGAGTCAAAACATTATGTATTCCCCAGGTCAAGCCTCAATGCTATGTACAAAATCTTATGTAACCTCATATACTAAATCTATGGTAACATCATTCTATGGTTATCTGTCACCGATAACATAAAAGGCAAACAAGCACCAAATAGACGAAATCATGGAACCGAGTTGAGCCTGTTTAAAGCATATACACACATCATCATTCCTCAAAAAGGAGATATAGCATAACTTCCCTCTTTGACATCCAAATAAGTAGCACAAAAAGTAAATTGATGGTGCAAAAGTTACTCTTAGCACAATACCAAGGACTTGTATATAATGGGTATATACTGTTAAACCTTAGACAAGTGAATCAAGAACACGAAACACGATATTGCATAAAACGTTTATGCGACTCTTTTCATTAATAAGAAATAACGAACAAAATACTTTCTACTCTCTCTAGAAATAACCTTTTGATGGGTTTATATAACACCCACAATTCTAATCATACTCAAACTAGGAAACATAATTAAACTACACTTCTAATTTATTTAATAATAAATAAAATATAACTATGACACCAAGTTATTCAACTTGGTCCCTGAACTTTGGATCTCCACCGAACTGCCCCTTGAGATCTTCCGTACCACCCTTATACTTTTCATATTAACCATTCGGGTCCTTTAAGTTGGTGTTGCTCCAAGTTTTACAGTCCCTCTTAATACCAACTTCCATTGTTCCTTCAAGATCCTTCATACTTGTAAAGCTCGCACCTCTTTGAGCTTGATTCTTGGATTCAACTTTTTCACTATACTTTCAGGTTTCTTTAAACTGCTTACAAATGAGCTAGTTTTGAGATTACCACTATTTAGAACTGCATCACCCAATTTCATATAGGAAACGACTTTTGCTTTCTTAACTTCATGACCAACTATCATGGTACTTAAAGCAATTCTTCCATCTTCACTTGATGCATGCTCCCTCTCGAACTTAACTCATTCATTTGTTCGTTCATTCGGATCACCCGAACTTTGCATGAACCTCATGCAAACTCTAACATCAACTTTGTTGGTTTGTTGATCTTCAACGTTTTCTATTCCACCGTGACAACCCGTAACATGAGACGGAGCTACCTCCTCGTGCACTTCTTCCAACACAGTTTCTCTCTCGTCTTGCTCGGTTCTAGTCACGGTTACGTCTTGATCAACCGTATTTTCTTCTTCAACCATGATTTCCTCATCATCTAGATTCAAAATAACAATAGATGATTCTATGGTTACCTTTAACGACGACTTTGGCACTACTTCCTAATCTGTCCACCAACGAGAGCCTTCTTCAAACCATTCATCTACAAGGTTCGGTTTGAATTCGGTGTCAACTGTGTATTTTCCTTGAACCTCGGCCATATTAGCCTCCACATCCCACGGTTCTTCTTCTTTAACAACAGTTGCATTACCTTCCTCCTTAAGTTCTCGACAGTATTTTGCCATATGCCCTTTTTGTTCACATTTATTGCACATAAAAGGAAACTGCTTTGGTTGGTACCTTGATTCCTTGTCTCTGTTCTCTTCGTTCGATGAATCTTCTTCAGAGTTGTCATCTCGACCCTTTCGGTTCCATTCTCTCTTCTTGGGTCGGTCACGTTTCTCGTTCTCCCGATATTTACTCTTACCTTTCTCGCCATAACGGTTATGATTTTTACTAAACCGATGTTTCTCCTTTCTTCCGACATACAAGGCTTCGCTCTTGGTTTTAATCGACACACCGGCTAACTGTTTTGCCAAGGCTTCTTGTCCAGCAATAATATTTTCGAACTCGGTAATACTCGGTTGGGTCACCCACCCTTGAATAGCGGTAATGAAACTACGATACTCCGGCCTTAAACCGTGGATGAGTATCCGCTTCATACGAGCATCGCTAACCCGAGACTGTGATCGAGTTGTCCAATCTCGTGACACAAATTCTTCACTTTGCGAAAATATTGTGCGATCGGAAGATCTCCTTGGGAAACCGTCATTAACTCACCTTCGACTAATTGCAATCGAGCACGTTCTTCTTCGTGAATAAGGTCTCCAGCGTATCCCGCGCTTGCTTTGGGTATTCGAGATCTTGAATGTGATCAAGAACATCATCATCCATCGTGTTCTTGATGATAAACATAGCATGACCCGCTTTCACCTGCCACTTCCCGATACTACCGTTAATATCGTTCGGGGTTGTCTCGTCTCGGTGCTGTTTGTTACCTGCCAAAGATCTTGACCTTGAAGATACGATTTGATGCACGTCGACCATTGTTTATAGTTGCTCTGGTTCAACTTTTTGATTCCTCCTACAACTTGTAACTCTGCCATTGCTTCTGATTCACTAATATCAGATCGAATCTTGCTACAATCGGTTCTTTTCTTCTTAATCGAACAACCCCAAATAAAAGTTTTTAATTATCGATATCACTTTAATAAATGGTGGTGGCAGAAACTAATACCACAAAATATAAAGTGGTTTGACTTTTTAGACTTAATGATCAAAATTCTTTGGCGGTTGCAAAACTCAACTTAATAATTGCAATATAAGGCTGAGGGGTGTGGGGGGCGCGAGAGGGGGCGTGAGTGGGGGCGCCATCCAATAATATTGTGACGTGTGGCAGAGAGAGAAACTTGATAAGATGGGTATTGGTAGTGGTGATAGCGCCCCGGGGCATGGTGTGGAGGGGCGCGAGAGGGGGCGCGAGCGGTTTATTTTTTTATTTTTTTATAAATGTATTAAAAAAACGTATTATTAAAAAAACAAGTAATTATTTAAACAAACACACATTAATTAAAAAAACACATTAATATATAAAAAAAATTAAAGTACTAAAAAATTAAAAAAACACATTAATTAAAAAAAATTAAAAAAACACATTAACATTATTCTTATTCTTCGGCTTCGTCTTCTTCGATCAACCTCTTCCGGATACGTTCCTTTTGTTTTTCCATCAGCATTTGGTCGACCGGATTTAGGTGGCTGAAGTCTCTTGCAAGGAAGTCCAAATCTCTCATTCTTTTTTTTTCCTTTTTGTCAACAGAGACCACCTCCAGGGTTTTGTTGAATTTATTGAGGGATTCAACAAGATCGTTGATGTTTACGGCTTCCCCCTCAGCCGGTTTTTTCCCCCTGGCGTCCCTTCCCAATGGCCGCCTCCTCGGCGGTGAAGACGTTTCCTCCCCCGCAACGTTTAGGTCGAATCCAACCCGGCAATCCGACCCGTCCGTTGTGCTGTACGCTCCAGACGAACTAGTTTTAGTCCGTTTCGGCCCTACTTCCGCATCAAGGTCCGGCGCCACCAGCTCAACCCACTTGGCACACCTTCTCAACCTCTCCCACAACTTTACACCGTCCCACGTCTTCACCGCCCCATACCTCCGCAGGCACTCCTGCTTCCACTCTTCGACAGTGAAATTATAGACCGCCAAATCGTCACTGCCACTTGGTCTCATACGACCGGCGTTCCTGTTGAACAGATTAGTAAACAAGCCGACAAATTTTCTAATTTCGGTCCACCGACCCGAAATCATATCGGGATTCCGCTCTGTACTCCCAACGAGCGAATAGAACGTCTCCCTAACCTTTGTCCAAAAGACCTTGCTCTTTTGGTAGTCGGCTGCAAAATTATGTAAATAAATTTGTAAGCCATTTAACTTTTTTATTTAACTTTTTATTTACAATCATTTTTAAAAACGTTAAAACAATTACCGCAACGCCGATCCTCAGAAATGGCTATCCAAGCCCGACACAGGGCTTCCTTCTCATCCGATGACCACGGAGTGATTTTCCGTTTCGCCCTTCCGGTCGAAGCCGAACCCGACCCGTCCGTTGCAAGTTGTTTTTTCCGGTGGACGCGTCTTCTTTGTCCCGCAGCTTCACCTTCTGGTTCCGGTTCTTGTGTCTCCGGAACTACAAAGTTAGGAGACGGTTGCATGTTGGATGGTTGAAAGCCGGATGATTGTTGCGACCCCGAATAAAACATCGGTTGTTCCGGTGCCGACCATAAATCGTCGTAAGGGTAATCTGAATCTAGGTTTGGGTACCAATTTCCAGACATGTTTTTAAAAAAAGGTTTCGAAGATAGGGTGATTTTGGGTTTTGGGTGTGGTGTGTGATATTCGTTTTGGTTGTAGTATGTGAGAATGGTTGTGTTTGATATGTATTGTGATATATGTATTGTGATATATATAGATGATTTTGTTAAAAAAAAAAAAATATTTTTATTCATTATTAAAGCCTTCCAACGGCTCTTTCCCATTTCCCACAGCCACTCACGCGCGCGAGCCTCCTGGCGCCTGCCTCGTTTTCCGCTCTCGCGCCCCTCTCGCGCCCCTCTCGCGCCCCGGTGGTGTGGCTCTCGCGCCCCGGGGCGCTATCGAAGTCCCTCACGCGCCCTGACTAGCGCTCCGCACCCCTCAGCCTAATATACTTGTGGCAACAGAAGAATTTCACGAACAACAAGAAAGAAAAGAAAACGACAAACATGAGAACAGTTATCTAGTGGTGGTAAGGAGGATGGTAGTGGTAACAGTTACGGTATTGGTGTCGCAGTCAGGCGGCAGGGGCGGTGGTGGTGCGGTGATTGTCATGTAGTGGTGGTAAGGAGGATGGTAGTGGTGACAGTTATCTTCAAGTAGTTGTGGCGACGGTGGCGGTGGTGGTGGCTATGACGGTAGTGGTCAGGTGGTGGTGTTGTTTAAATTGATTAGTGCCTCTGAAATTTGAGTTATCAACACTTATGGTAAAATGTGATCGATCAATCTGAATGTTTATTGTTCAATTTCACGAACAATATAATTTATTCTTTCGTTCAACTTGCGATCGGAACAAGACGACTATGATCGTAAACTTATATACCTGTTATCGGAACTTTAACAATGATAGGTTTCTTGGCCTCTTATTCCTTTGATTGGAGCTACCACCGCAATCAAGACTTACCACCGTTTGGAAACACGAGCCTGGATCGTTAGGCTCTGATACCACTTATTGAACCTTAGATAAGTGAATCAAGAACAACAAACACGATATTGCATAAAACGTTTATGCGACTCTTTTCATTAATAAGAAACAACGAACAAAATACTTTCTACTCTCTATAGAAATAAACCTTTTGATGAGTTTATATAATACCCACAATTCTAATCATACTCAAACTAGGAAACATAATTAAAGTACACTTCTAATTTATTTAATAATAAATAAAATATAAGCATGACACCAAGTTATTCAACTTGGTCTCTGAACTTTGGATCTCCACCGAACCGCCCCTTGAGATCTTCCGTACTACCCTTATACTTTTCGTATTAACCATTCAGGTCCTTTAAGTTGGTGTTGCTCCAAGTTTTACATGTACGTGTTTACTTCAAATACACAACCACATCACTCATATTCACTCAAGCCATAAGTCAATCCACAACAAGTTTAGGTCAGAAAAAACAAAAACAAAACACCATCCACATAACCCAAATTAGACATGACATACTCTAAGGAGCTCATGGTTTGCGTCCAAAATCTATAAGACATACATAGAAGGTAACTTAAAATTACTTCATGGAACATATAATTCAGTTTTTCATGAGGAAATCGAAAATGGGATAAGAAAACACTTTATTTGTATTTAAAGATACAGAAACTTAACATACTGCCAAGCATTCAGAAATATAATAAACATTAAACAAGCCAAAGACGTGACCAAAATGCATAAGGAACATACTTTTCCCAATCGACCAATATTGATAAAAACTGAAGTGCGATCAACACCTAAAGCAACAAGTTCCACTGTGTAAGATAATCCATACATCAAAACCGTAGTAATGGAGAACCTGACAAGATGAGGGTGAGTTTTAAAAGGGAAGTTCGGTTCACATTGCGACTTGATTCCTACAAAAGCAATGAGAACAGTGATGATGAAGCTTAGCGCAGAATGAGGCATGACTACATGTTTTTCCATATATTCTACTAGTGGGTGATGGTTATCCCAAAGGTGGCGGAGAGGACCACCGCGCACTGCTAGATTAAGGATACCATCGACGCATCGGTTCATAATTATATATGCGCCTGTGAAAAAGTTGAGAATTTTGGTTCTAGGTTATGGGTGGGCAACAATATCAACGGTGGACCGAAACATCCTTTTATTTATTTATATTTTTTTTGGGAAAAAATGTTTTAAGAGAGTGGTTGGTTTTGTAATTAAGGAAAGGCGAAAAGGAAAAACTCATAAATACCCTAAGAAATGTGATATGAAGACACGGCAATTCGTTGTGAGCTAGTGACAAAAAAAAGAAAAGAAAAAGAAAAGAAAAGAGGATGACAAAACGATTGAGACTAAAAAGCAGGTGACTGGTATCCTTGTAAATTATATCGAGAAAGTATTACTCTTGTATTACGGTAAATTTATTATTATTATTATTATTTAAATTGGTTTTTATTAATCTCAACTATCCTTTTTTAATCATTGATGATCTCAACTAACAGATTGGTTGATAACGATCTCACTGTTGGGATTCAACGGTGGTTCGAGTCAAAACGGATAAACAAAATAACCCGTTTTAGTAATAATCTTGTTTCGATAATTATTAATCCATATTAATAATCAAGCTCATAAACGAAACAATAAAAACGCAGCGGATATTATACTATTTAAACGAACCATAAACCGAAACCCGAACCCGGATCCGATTACAAACGTTACGAGTACGAAAAAACGATAATAAACAACCATAGGGGGTTTATCGATATACCTCGGTTACGAGAACCGGGAAGACACCAAGGAATAACGAGATGCACTAGAAAAAGGACACAATCAACCACCCACCGCAGTCCCGACGGCGGCGACGTTAAGCGGCGGCGGAGCTCCGGCGAGTTGATATGGTGGCCGCAGAAGGTGTAACAGCTCTGATGATTACAACAGCTTGCAGCAACCAATAGAACTTCCACAGCAGCTCCGGCGACAGCAACGTGGCGGAGGACGGCGGCGGAAGGTTCGAACAGCAGCAACAACTTAATATCAACTCTGAACAGCAGCGCCGAACCTTCAGATGAGGCGGCGGTGGCTCGTCGGTGATGATTAGAAGGAGCGGCGGCCGGGATTAGGTTCACCGGAAAAACGACCCTCGCCGGAATCTTCAAAGGTCGTCGGAAAAAGCAAGTTCTGGACGATTATGAAGATTATATAGGGCGGCGGAGGGTTCCGGTGATTAGTGGATAGAAGATGGTGGCTATATTGGTGAGCTCGGTTTTTCGGTGGCCGGAAGACGGCGCCGGAAAAGATGAGGCAGCTAGGGTTTATTCTTTTAGTTAAGGTTACCCAAAATAGAAATATCATTATCTCTTTATAGGTAAGTAATTAGGGTTTAACAATTAAACCCTATTGGGCTTTAAGCCCAATTGTAAACCCAAAGCCTTAATCCACCAAATTATCCTATTATGTGATTGTGTCGGGCCCAGTTAGCGTAAACGTTTAAGTGGGTTTAAATATCATTACCCCCGGTGTAACTCTCCGGGTCACATTCGGGTCGGTCACGCTGACTTGACCCGAAACGTCCATAAAATCCAATAGTCTCCCATTTGGACGTATTTGGGTCAAGTATCAAAACCCTGGCAGCCAGAGGCGTTCTAGCTACACATAGCTATCCCCAACCAAATATGACATTTTAAATCCATAACCAAAGTATCTTGGAATACATTATTGCAAGATAATGAATTTATAGTAATCGTTGTCATCTATCCTTTCTGTATAAGATATTAAATGAACTATGAGACATGGATCATATCATTCTCATATGGCGTTCAATTATTGTAATTCTCGATATAGAGTCAAAGTGGTCCAATAAAACACACAGTTAGTTTGGGTGAGGCCTCACACTTTACCAGTTTGAATCAACGAGGGCGCCAATATGTCTAACTGTTACATTTTAATGTAAGAGTACAGAATCCCATCTTGACTACATACAACTCCCACTAAACTCCAGAACATTCCCAATCAAGGCCTTTATGGCTGGCAGTTACGCAACAGCGGTTGACATGATCAAAGAATATCCCTCGGTAAACGAAAGTTCTAATATGTATCTCAGGTCTAAGGATACTAAATGAGCATACTATTATCAAAACATCTTATGATCAAGATCCATGAAGATGATTTGATGCGAGTTACATCCAACGTCATTCATAATGAGGTCTGTGAGTTTGGAAGTCAACTGCTTGAGTCCAAAGTCAGAATAGTCTTAATTCAGAATCGCTCCCACGAGTCTGACCGACTACGGATAGTTTAGAATATAATATTCATGAATTAAACGTATTAAAAGGAACACAGTTGTATCATTCAAAGTTTGCATTTAACCATTAAATCAAAGGTGAACTGAAAAGTACAACTTTTTGAATGTTCATACATCCAAATACTAAATCAAAATAAATCACTAGCAAATCTAAGCCTGATAGCATATTTATGCCTGTCCTGAGTCATCGGCTTAGTGAACGGGTCAGCTAGTCTTTGATATGTGTCTACTTTGCTCATCATGATGTCACTTAGTTCCAGTATCACTCGTACATAGTGGAACTAAAAATGTGCTTGGTCATGTGATGATAATTGTGCTCTTTGGCTTGAGCAATAGCACCTGTGTTATCACATATCATGTCGATCATTTTCCTAAACTTGGAATTAGATCGAGGTTGGCAATGAATTTCATCATCCAAGCAGATTATGAGCGAGAAGTATCTCGGTCATTTTGGAAGTTAGCGTCAGTGTAACTACTTACAATGAGCTCCTCTTCCACTCCTCCAAACACGCTTACGAGACGTCAAGTCTAGTGCATAATAAAGCATACATGACAGAGCCAATCGCTGAAGCATATGGAATTGCTTGCATGTGCTTTGTCTCAATGTCCGTTGCCGGAGATTACGATTTGCCAAGACGGTTCTTTTAGCAATGAAACAGCTCTTATCTTGGAGTTGTCCATTGAGAAGCGTGTCATGACTTTGCTTATGTATGTACTATGACTTAGCCCTAGAAGTCCCTTAGATCTATCTCGGTAGATCTTCTATTCCCAGAATATATGTGGCTTCTCCACTATCTTTCATTGCAAAACAAGATTCCAACCAGTGCTTAACTCCCTTAAGCATAGGAATGTTGTTTCCAATGATCAGTATATCATCCACATACAAGATGAGGAATGATACAGTGCTCCCACTAGCCTTTATGTAAACACAAGGTTCATCTTCATTTTTGATAAAACCAAACTCTTTGATTTTCTCATCAAGTGAAGATTTCAGCTTCGAGATGCTTGCTTAAAATTCACTTGCTCCCTATTGCCCGACCTTCGGGGGGTTGCTCAATCAAGTTCTAGAATTGATTTTTAAGAATAGATTGCATCTCGGCGTTCATGGCATCTCGTCGTTTCTCGGATTCCGGATCCAAGATTGCAGATATGTAGTTAGTAGCTTCGTCGCCAGACTCGGCTACTAATAAGACTTACGGACCATCCAGATGCCATAGGTATCTGGGATTGGGTGCGAGAGTCATAGTACTCTGCGAACGCTCGTGTTCATGTCTGATGTATCAGCAACAACAACTTGTTGATCAGACACTCTAGCTTCTCAGCGGTTGTTTGTGGTTCTTGAATTCCTTCAAGATCGACAAAATAATCTCCAGTTCCACGATCGAAAAATTCTTTCTCGAGGAAGTGGTCTTTCCTTTTAATAGAAATCATATTTGTATCAGGATGAAAGAAGTAATAACCGCTTTGGTTGTAGTATTTGACGAATGCGGGAGGCGTTCATAAGAGTGAAACTCCAAAGGGAGTGAGGCAAGTCGGTTCTACACATCATCGATCAAACCATGTTTAGCAAAGTTTGATTCCTCCTCTCGCTCACACCATTATGTTGGGGTGTGCCAGGTGGAGTGAGCTGTGAAACAATTCCACACTCTTTTAGATGATTGATGAACTCTGAGTTGAGGTAGTTTCCACCTCGATCTGATCGAAGAATCTTAATGGTTTTACCAAGTTGGTTTTCCACTTCGTTTTGAAACTCTTTGAACATTTCAAAAGTTTCATGCTTGTGTTTCATAAGATACACATAAGCATATCGACTATAATCGTCGATAAAAGAAACGAAGTATCTTTCATGGTTTCTAGTCATGGTTCTAAAAGGTCCACATACATCAGTTGTATGAGTCCTAATAGATCACTTGCTCGTTCACTTTTATTAGTGAAGGAGTCTTTGGCGAGTTTGCCAACTAAGCAAGATTTATAATCGTCAAAAGGTCCGGTCCTGTGGATTCAAGAATCCCTTTGGATTGGAGTCTTTAACTCTTGCCTTGCTTATGTGGCCAAGTCGGCAATGTCATAGAAATGTATCATTGTTGCCAGATCTGATACGTTTTGAAAGATTATATATACGTTATTATTAGTTTGAACATCAATCTTATATATATCATTTCGAGGTTTAGCCTCAAAATAAAATATATCATTTAAGTAAGCAGAAATAGCCATGCCATTAAAACATGTACTTAAAAACTTGTTCAAACAGTAAAGAAACTGAAACGATGTTGCTGGTCCAACCAGGAGCATACTAATAATTATTCAAATGAAAAACTAGGCTAGATGGACAAGTAAAATAAAATACTCTAGTTGCCAGAACTGGTACTCTCTTCTCATCTCCAACGTTGAGTTCCATGCTGCCTTTATTCAGTATCCTCCACTTCTCAGGCTCCTGCAAGACATTAACGATGTGGTAACCACATCCGGTATCAAATACCCATGTGTTGCTAGAGACAGTGAAAAGTTCAATAACGTGTATGGAAATACCTCCAGAAGAGCCTTCACCATTGGCTCTCTTCTTCTTGATCTCAGCAAGGTACTCGGGACAGTTTCGCATCCAGTGTCCCATTTGGTTGCATCAGTGGCACTGGCGCTCCTCAGGGGGCGGCGGTGGCATCTTTGGAACCCCTTTGTTAGCATTGGTGGTACGAGGGGCAGCAATGGTAACATTCTTCTTGCCTTTACCCTTATAACCCCGTCTCTTGGGATTAGGCTTCTTGACACCAGCAGATCGAATGGTCAGAACTTGATTGGTCCTAGAAGGAATGTTCATCTCAGCCGTCTTGAGCATGTTATGAAGTTCCGACACTGTCTTCACCCAACCATTCATGTTGAAATTCATTACGAACTGGTCGTATGAGTTGGGAAGAGAGTTGAGGATGAAATCCGATGCCATCTCATCGGGCATGGGATAATCAAGTTTCTTGAGCTGATTGATGTGCCCCTTCATCTTAAGAACATGAGCACTGACGGGAGACCCCTCTGCCATCTTGCAATTGATGAGTTGTTTCATGGTGTCGAAACGTTCTTGACGGGCTTGTTTCTGGAACATGCCCTTGAGTTGCTCAAGCATCTCATAGGCACCAAAGTCTTCTAAGCCTTTAGCAAGCTCAGAAGTCATGGTGGCTAGCATAATACAGGAGACCTCAGCCGAGTCGTCCTTATGCTTGTCAAGAACCTTTCATGCAGCGGCTGTGTTGTTTTCAGGCTCGTTTGGAACAGGTCCATCGAGAACATACAGGCGCTTTGCCATGGTTAGAACAAGTCTTAAGTTGCGGTGCCATTCGATGAAGTTGGTACTGTTCAGTTTATCCTTCTCAAGGATAGTCTTAAGGGCGTAGGGTGAAATTTCGTTTGACGACATCTGATTAATTAAGCAAAAGTAAATTTAATTAGTATTTTCGACGTTGTAGTCCTATTATTAATGACCCAATAACATTAATTAATTAGGAGTATGAGAATCCGGCTTTCAGTTATTTAAGGCAGCTGTAGCACACAACATTAATAAGTGGTTAGGCAGACCGACAACGATTGTCAATTGTGAATAGAGCACAACTCTCGGTTATAAGACCTATAGAGACAACGATTGTCTTTATAGATACGTTTAGCCTCATCTTTGCCAACTTTAAGTCTCCAGACAGCTTTAGCACGTAACAAGAGAGTAAAGTAATAGTTGTCCTAGTACCGTGACGTGTGAAAGGGCCGGATGTGTCAACGAAACGCTTTCACCTTGATGGGATAGGCTAGAAAACAAGTGCGGTGTTGTAGCTCCAAACACTCGAAATTTCGTAGTATGCCTCAAGTGTGACTTGTAGTAGGATTGACATAAACTATAGGTTTTAAATTGGGATTAATTTTAAAATTACCAAATAAAGTAAAAAGTCAAATTTTACTGTATTTATTATCGGGACGAATTGATGAACCCTTTCATCTTTCAGGACACTTAGTTTTAAATAACCTATTAAAAACTAAGTTTGTAGCGATACGACTAACCAATTTTAAGTTAAAATAACTTATTAGTTTTGGAAATCAAAACGCTTTTAATTCGCAAAACAAAATCGGTTAATAAAATGTTTATTTTCCAATTTATTTGGTATTAGGTTGGTGATATTATAATCCTATTATAATCAAACCAAGCAACCACAAATAGCAAATAACAAAAACATGTAAATCCTTTTTGGCCAAAAGTTGATCGGTCTCGCTAGATCCAATTAGGGAGACCGATCGGGGCAAGGGGTCACAAAACAAACAACCACAAGAATGGACTTCGCCGTGCATCCCGTCGTCTTGCCCGAACTCCCACTAACTCCAAAAAGGTCCTCGAGCTCGTCCTCGGTTATCTTCGCGTCTTCTTAATTACAAATTTATAAACTAACATAATATGTCCTATTACAAATTTGAACCATCTTTATGGCAAAAAAAAACCGAAAATTAAATAATAAACTTTTTACTACTTTTGAACCAACCATATGGCCAAAACAAGCTCAAACACCAAACACAACCAAACAATCACATAGGTCGGGGCCGGATTTACATATTCACAACAAATAAAATTTCGGGTCGTTTTGACTTGTTCAAATAAAATAAACAAAACTTTGACCAACTCAAAATCACCCGAAAATAATTCTAGATCTATAAACTTTAAACGATTTAAAGTTTAAGATGTAGATCCGGTTTTAAACGAACCGGTATCGACTCGTACGTTGTAACCGCGGCTCTGATACCACTGTTGGGATTCAACGATGGTTCGAGTCAAAACAGATAAACAAAATAACCCGTTTTAGTAATAATCTTGTTTCGATAATTATTAATCCATATTAATAATCAAGCTCATAAACGAAACAATAAAAACGCAGCGGATATTATACTATTTAAACGAACCATAAACCGAAACTCGAACCCGGATCCGATTACAAACGTTACGAGTACGTGAAAACGATAATAAACAACCATAGGGGGTTTATCGATATACCTCGGTTACGAGAACCGGGAAGACACCAAGGAATAACGAGATGCACTAGAAAAAGGACACAATCAACCACCCACAGCAGTCCCGACGGCGGCGGCGGAGCTCCGGCGAGTTGATATGGTGGCCGCAGAAGGTGTAACAGCCTAGATCTGATGATTACAACAGCTTGCAGCAACCAATAGAACTTCCACAGCAGCTCCGGCGACAGCAACGTGGCGGAGGACGGCAGCGGAAGGTCCGAACAGCAGCAACAACTTAATATCAACTCTGAACAGCAGCGCCGAACCTTCAGATGAGGCGTCGGTGGCTCATCGGTGATGATTAGAAGGAGCGGCGGCCGGGATTAGGTTCACCGGAAAAACGACCCTCGCCGGAATCTTCAAAGGTCGCCGGAAAAAGCAAGTTCTGGACGATTATGAAGATTATATAGGGCGGCGGAGGGTTCCGGTGATTAGTGGATAAAAGATGGTGGCTATATTGGTGAGCTCGGTTTTCCGGTGGCCGGAAAACGGCGCCGAAAAAGATGAGGCGGCTAGGGTTTATTCTTTTAGTTAAGGTTACCCAAAATAGAAATATCATTATCTCTTTATAGGTAAGTAATTAGGGTTCAACAATTAAACCCCATTGGGCTTTAAGCCCAATTGTAAACCCAAAGCCTTAATCCACCAACTTATCCTATTATGTGATTGTGTCGGGCCTAGTTAGCGTAAACGTTTAAGTGGGTTTAAATATCATTACCCCCGGTGTAACTCTCCGGGTCACATTCGGGTCGGTCACGCTGACTTGACCCAAAACGTCCATAAAATCCAACACTCACCTTGTATCATATTTGTTCTCAACGGTCAACGACTAACATAATTCTAATTCTGTTAGTTGCAGGTCGCCAAAAAAATGTTTTTGGCTGGAAAACTCAACATATTCGTCCCAAGAATCTTTGTCACCTTGGATTGGACCTTTATAAACCTTTTTAGTAAAAGCCCTAATTAGTGAGGTCGTCGGAACCCTAGAGGCTATAACCATCGTCAGAATCAGTTGATGGTGCTCAAGTGATGGTGGTTGGTTAATGGTGAGTCAGTTGGTGGTGGTGGCGGTGTTCAGGTGAGTTTTCATGCAAATAATGTGACTTTTCCGGTCAAAAAAGTTTTTCTGACGACCCACAAGTAACGACATCAGGATTTTGTTAGTCGCAAACCGTTGGGAACAAATACGTTAAAAGATGAGACCGTTAGCAGCCAATTCGTTAATTGAGACCAGCAACGACCAAAAGATAATATTTGGGATTAATAAAAACCAATATACCTTTTTTATAATTTAAACTAGTATTTGGGACCCCCTCGGCAGTCAATTTATATGCTATTTAGAGTTTGTGACAATGCAAAAATAGCCGTAAACATATAAAAATGCTAATGCGACTCAAAACACAAATTAAAATGTGACCTAAATAACCCGAGGCTCAGATCTCCGCTCCGATACCCATGTAATCGTTGAGAACGAAGACACATAAAGAAAAGAAGAATGAAGCAGGGTATCTTAGAAAAAATTACAAACACAAGAACAAGAAACTATATATATAGACGGGCATACACGGACGCGTATGTTATACGACGCGTAAGTTATGCACCGTATAATATATACAGCGTATATGTATATATATAGCGTATAACAGGTATACGCTCACAAAAGATTCATGCGATAGACCAATAAGGCAACAACCACCTATAGCACCATCCACCGGTTTCAGCCACATTGCTCTTATTTGAAGCAAAACCCTATAGATTGTTGGGTTCTTAAAAATAAATGCTTAATCAATTGCATCATATAAGCAGAACTGAAAATCCCACTCAAGCAATTATCATTGCACCAAGAAAAGCAAATTGAATCATGGTCTTTGGCACCATTCAAGCCATGAACACCAAGTGCAACATATAACCCCAAACGTGAAAACCACATGCTCGGATCAGTGTCAAACGATTATCATAACACAAAGAAAAATGAATCGAATCATGGACTCAGCCTATTCAAGACACGAAAACACAAAAAAACAATCAAACATAGATAGCTTGATAAATAAATAGCGCTATATACTACCATAACGCCATAACCTCTCATAACGCTAGGAGAACCCTAAAATTTTATTTATTTTGTTTTAACTGAATAAATAAAAAATTGAACTGGTAAACATCCAAATGACATCAAAGAACTAAAATGGTATATATATATGTCCAGTGTCCTAAAAACTAAACAAAGAGTACCAAATATTTTAGGTTTTGATATGTTATACTTATATACAACCACTAAAAACTTGATCACGGCAAGTATTTATTTTTTATCAGTTTTAAATTAAAAGTCGTTTGTTCACAAATATATATCAGATGCATTTTTTAAAGGTGTATGTTGCAGTGGCGGCGATGTGTTTTTCGAATGATCACAACATTTGCTATACCTATTATCTAAGTTTAAATCTTCTTACAATGGTACTACCAATATTCATGAATCGAGATTCAAACTTGAGACCCCTTACAAAAAAAAACCTTAAGAAAAAACTTTGACTATCCAATCAAAGTGATGACGACATATATTTAGATGCAGAGGAAAGGATGATGAGAATATTTAATACGGAGTAACTAAGTTGCAAGAAAATTAAGAACACTGAATCTAGCCAACCACAAAATTTATAATTATAACTATTTGTAATTTTTTTATTCAAGGAACGTTTTAGATAATTTACACCCCATTATTTTTCATAGTTATATATAAATTTTACTTAAGGCTGTTCAGAATAATAGAAATAAATAAACAATTTTATTTTTTTACTTGCAATATTCCCTTCCTCCCTCCCTAAAAATAAGCAGTCTCTCTCTATTTCTCACCAAACAACTTGATCGGAGGTTTGGTTGGTGAGCGAGCTGTACCTACACATATGTCTCTCATGTATCGGAGGTGAAAAGTTGAATATTAACGACCTATGTCTTATGTATGATTCATCGTACGAGGGCGGCGCCAAATCAAGAAGACGAATTAGTATGCACGTACGGGGAAATGACTACAAAGAAAAGGTAAATTTCTTATTTATTTATTCATTCATTCGTTTATTTGAAAGTTTGCAATGAGAGTTGACATCACTAGAAAGCTCTGTAGTCTTCTTGTCGCATACTAAAAAAGTACATAGTAAATTTTAGTTTAGTAATTATTGGGTTTACACAAGGGCTGTTCACGAACCGAGTCGAATCAAATACATGTTTACTCATACTTAGTTTGGTTTGAAAGTGAGACGAACTGAGCAGATTGAATTTAAAGAAACGAGCGACATTTTGATGCTTGAACCTGATTTTGTTTGAAACCGAGCGGCTTGGTTTTGCTTGATTTCATACAAAGTTTTCAATTTTAGATTTATAAAACTTCAAAAGATCATTAATTCAAGCATTATAACTCTAAAATGTCTAAACTTCCAACTTTAAAATGTCTAAGTAAATTGGTAAAACACTCATGTATAACATAAGTTAATATATGAGAAAAGTACAAGATGATAAAACTTGGTCCTAAAACGGTTCGTGTCGCGAAAACCGACACGAAAATGTTAAAAGTTGCTATTTTAAGAAAATATTAATAAAAATGAAAAATAATATATTTTCACAAGTTAACTTATAAAACTTTATAATATATATGTAACAAGTATTTTCCATGATTTATAATTACACTTTAAAAGAAAAACCGAAACGGTTCATTTTAAACATAAAACCGACAAAACCGACGAAACCGATAAGAATTATGAAAAATAAAAGATTAATATTTTCTTAAAACTTTCCAGCAACTAAAACTTAAAATATATTATATATTTTAGTTGTTTATTAATTGACTTTGTTTTTTTTAATAGTTAACGAGAAACCGAACTACGTGCACTCGTTAACATTATAAGAACTTAATTGCTTATGTGCTTGTGTGGACACTAGATTAAGATTAATAAACTAAAAGGATATTATAAAAACTAAAACCAAGTTTTTATTAACAAAATGTGTACTAATATAGGACACGAAAATTCTGGAATGAAAAGCTACAAGTCATGAGTTTCTCTATCGAACCCCCCCCCCCTCGATTTTTAACTGGAAATGTTTTCAAAACGATATTTAATTGTGTTTTGGGGGAAAAGCATATTCTTTATTATATATTATTTTCGTTAATGTTTTATAAATGCATTTTATTTTACAAATTGGTGTTCAATGCGGGATGAGTCTAGTTGGGATAAGTAACAGTTAACCCTAGAAAGGGGCACAAAAATATTAGTAGATCTATTGGGGTAACGCCCCCCACTTCCATTCGCGTTGGGTTAAAAGTGGGAATATTTTGAGTATTGTATGTATCGGGTTATCAACTATGATAGTCATACGTAATGTTGTATTCTTTGCTCGTCTACAACAACTCAATTTGTTTAAGAAATAAAATGCCTATTGTTTTGTGATGTAATGACGGTAGATCATTACACACGGATTTGTGATATAATGTCGGTAGATCATTATACATGGAATATTTGGATATAATTCGGGGTGTAGTGACGATTACACTCGAATTGATATCGGATTTGATTATTTGGATCATGTTTTCGATTCATATATATATATGGACTATTTTGTTATAAGGGGAAACTCACAAACACATTGTGTTGACCGTTATTTTAATATGCTTTTCAGGTAATTAAATGAAGTATGGAAGCTTTGCGAAGAGCGCGGGAAAATGGTGACGTGTGTTTGAATGAAAAATGTTGACTTTATGTTGAACTTGTAATTTGAATAAAAATCGTGTAATATGACACGTGTAATAACTCTGATGGTCAAATAAAGTTCAACCTTCGTTTGAAATGTATACTTAAATGTGATTGGCTGAAACGGCGTCTATCACCACCCGAAAGACTTGGTCAAAGTCTTCCGCTGTTTAAATTAAGATTTTCGGGGTGTGAAATATTAAAGGCAGGGGCAGATTCAGTATTGAGCTAGGGGGAGCGTTTGCACCCCCTCAAATTCGTATTTTCTTCTATAAACTTCTACTATATTAGGTTTAAAGGCCCAAAGTGCACCATCCGTGTTTTTTTAGTGCCCCAAACTCAACTTTTCGAGCCAACTTTTCAAACGCAAGTGCAGTTTTTCTTTCACAAAATAACAATTAAGCTTACATTATTTATTTTTCTAACCAGTTCATCAATTAGTTATTGATATAGTGATATATTTTGTTTGTTTAATCAGACCATTATAAAAATTAGATCAAAATATGATAGTATTCATAGTATCATTTCTTATTTATAATTCTACACTATTTAACTTAAAATTTTTTTTATTTGTACATAAGAGCGCTTTCTGCCGTAACAATTATGCAAAGGTTTCTATCAACCGTAATATGTATTTTGTTATTGTGTTTTGGGGAACTTATTGCTTACATTTCTATACGTGGTTTATTTAATGTAATTTTTGACCTGACCCATTTTGGTTGACCCGTTTTAGTTTGACTTGACCCGTTATATGTTGACCGTGTTTTACACCCACTGACAAAATTTTCTGGATCCGCCACTAATTAAAGGGTGTCAGAGTGTCCCAGTATGACCCTATTTAAAACAGAAATATCAATTTGTATTCAAATAAACCTTAAAACAACAAAAACTATTGACATATATATTAATTAAAAGAAACATCATCCACATTGCTTGATGTGGGCACAACTTGAACCAACTTTGTAGGAACAACAGACAAACTCTGAGCCATCGAACATCGCTGAACGCCTGAACGTATACATTTTTATAGTTCAGGAAGTAATTATTTAGTATTAATTACTTATTAGTTAACATTATATCTTTCAACTTCAAGCATTGCTAGTTAATTTATATGAACATAGATAGAATAAGCCTGCCAAAGAGACCACCAAAATGCACAATGAACCCATTTTCCCCAGTCGAACAATAATCGCAAAAGCACAAGTGCGATCGAGACCTGTAGCCGAAACCACTACTAGCATTGCGCAAGCCGAGCCGTAAGATAGGACACTTATAACTGAGAACCTGAAGAGGAGAGGGTGAGTTGTAAAAGGGAAACCGGGTTGGCACTGGGCTTTGATTTCTGCAATAACAAGCAAAACACGAATAAAAAAGGCCAGTGCAGAACCGGGCATGACGTTAAGATGTTCTTCCAGAAACGCAACTCGATCGTAACAGTAAGCACAGACGAGGCGGACATGTGGCGCCAACGCCACTATGCCGCCACGAATTGCTCCTGCTGATATGTGAAGGATGTAGTCGAGGCATTGGAACAAGATCAAATAGCTGGCGGCTGTGGGAAGTCTGGTTGTTGCGGCTTGTGGGTCAGTAACGGGGATATCAAGACTTGTGGTGGAGGGAATCATGAGGATACTGGTTGGTTTAATGAATTAAGGTAGGAGACCCACCAGTCTGCATGCACCTTATTTATAGTGGGAAATAATATTAGAAAAATATCAGTTATATTCCCTCGAGATCAGAATGTTGTCCCTTCTTCGCCACTCGCAAGAAAATTGTTCTGAAAATGTTTGCTCGTTTTTTCGTTAGAACGTAAATAAGCCGCTCCGCTCGATTTGTTTTGTAAACGAGTCAAGCAACGAGTAAAGATTCGATCGATTCAGTTCGGCTCAAATATTTTGAAATTATTTTATATATAACAACTATACATAGACAAATATATAATCACGTTTATAATTATCTTGAATATTAAATATAACTTTTTTTGAATTATTGAATATTAATAATAAAATAATTAATAAAAGTAAAAAAATAATTATATTTAGCATTCGATATTTAACTATTTAAGATAATTATAAAAACTAATTATATATTTGTGCATATATAACTATATAGATAATTATTTTTGTAAATATTAATTACTTTATACATATCCAACTTCGAACTTTAATTTTATGAAAATTGCTAGCTAGCAACTATTATTTTTTCTAAAAACTTCTAAATTAGTATTATGTACAATATATTTAACTTTAAATTTGTTTCTTCTAAAAAAACTTTAAAGGGTTAAAAAGAAAAAAAATATAATAATGATTAGAAACTCGCGCGATATCGCTTGAAAAATACTCGGTTTGATTTTGACTCGGTTCAATTTTGGATATTCGTTAAGTACAACTATTATTTCTGAATCCATGATAGTTTGTCTCCCGCCCATATTAATATTTAAAGTGTTCACTAACCTCCTTGACCTTGGGAAGACCTCTTTTATCTTTAAAGTGTTATCTTTAAAGTGTTCTCTAACTTCCTGGACCTAGGGAAGACCCCTTTTGATAATTTATTTGTTAATATAGTTAAGAAACTTTATGTTACGTTGCTGTTGACTGCGAATCTTTTTACGGTTCGTGGGTTATTGTGTGTGAGAGAGAGATGGCATGAGGTAGGGATGAAGTTTTTTTCTTAAATATGGTACATGTATATGTATCTGTATCTGTACGTGTCTATTGGGTACGGGTATGGGTACGCAAATTTACTGATTATAGGTACGGGTATTTTCAGGTACATGTACGGGTACAAGTACTGGTATTACGGGTACTGGTACCTGTTCAGAATATGTAGGGGCTTTTATTAGGTTTCCAATATGTAAGACTTAACTTTCATGCAGGATTTTCAAAACATAATATATATTAGTTGAATAAGTTCATTCTCAATTTGTATTTGTATCTTCATATATTGTGTATACGTATATTTTTATTTCATGTATGTGTAATTGTGTATATAATTAAATAACATGTATTAACTTTTTCTCTTGTTTGTATATAGAAATTAAGGAAACAATAAATTAAGAACAGGAAAAGGGAATGGATTTTATATTATGGCTAATTTGTTTCATTTTTAGTTTTGGAATTATGATTAGGTTGCGATATTACGGTTTTGGTATTATAGATAATTGACTGTCGGTATTGTAACGATATCTAGTTTAGTGGAGATTTTTTTAAAAACGACAAAGAGGTAACAAAGCGAGTACGGTACCCAAAATACCCATACCTGTACCCGTACCATATAATTCGGGTACGGGTATAGGTACTAAGATCACTGATTTTAGGTATGGGTACTTTCGGGTACAGGTACGGGTACAATCCCGATCTCATCCCTAGTATGAGGTGTCCCTCGTTCATCTCTGTCTTTTCGTTTGGTAATGTAAATTTTCACCATTTCATTCGGAAATTTTTATAAATACTGATTGCAATCACATTGAAATACTTTTGATCACCCTAATGATTTAGCCTAAACTTCCTCGCTAAGACCATGTGTAGTGGATTGAGCCCTAATGTAGACGTTGTGCGACATGTGGCGCCACATCATCATATGAGCTTTTTGGCTAAAATGGATGTAATTGGTGAAGCCTTAACAATCATTACCTTATTATTATTCTATTATTATTAGTTATAAAAAAAACATATAAAAAATCCACCAATCAAAACCAACCCTTCCCCCAACCCGACACTGAGTGTGAGCACCTCCCCCCCCCCAAAAAAAAAAAAACAAATCCCATAGGGCCTCGGGCTCGGGGCCAATGTTTCGCCGCTTTCGAGACCCATGACGCCCCACTACATTTGGTAGGGGTGTGCACGGTTTCGGTTAGGTTATTAGCATTAACCCAACCTAATTGGTTGGTTATTGGTTCGGTTCGGTTAATTTCGGTTAATAACCAGCATCAAACTTTGGCTAAAATTTTGCTTAAAAATACAATAAATGAATGTTTAAATACATGAAATGAATGCATAACTATATGAAATGAAGGTATAAATATATGAAATTAAGATATTAGTACATGAAATGAATATAAATACATGAAAATGATAGTATTAAACTATTAATACATATCATACATGAAATAGAGGGAAAATGCTTGAAAATATTAAAAAATTAAGAGTTCGGTTCGGTTAATTTCGGTTAATTCAGTTTTCGGTCATATCGGTTTGATTTCGTCGGTTTTCGGTTCGGTTTCGGTTAACGATTCAGTTATTGTTCACCCCTAGCATTTGGTATAAGAGGAGAGAGAGAGGGAGAGTGTGTGTGTGATTGGATGGAATTGCTTTTTTTTTATTAAATACCAAGCCTGTATTTATAGTAACACCCCCATGTTCTGTCGATCATAATAAACCAATACTTTCCAAATCCAAATATATATTCTAGGGTTTTGCTTTCATCCAAAATCTTTTTCTACTTAATTAATTGATGGTTTGACTATATATGCCGGTATTGGGAGACATGGTAACCCGTGTTCTATTGTATATTTGTATATATTGGTGTAGTCTATAATCCGAATCAATCAATTAAACGAAAAAAACAAACCTGTTAATCTTGTATGCGACGGTTGATGAAAATATTGCAACATGGATTATTCTTTGAATCGTGTAATCACTATCAGATAAACCTATTTATGGGTTGCACACAATTATTTATCGGATAAAACATAAATATTTCATGGAATTTAACTTTTATTCTTTCATTGTATCGAATGAAGAACCACATAACCAGATTGTAACCATCTGTATCTTATTTGTTACGAACTTACAACGAGTGATCTCTCAATCCCTGGGATTATAACATCAATTTCTGTAAAATTAAAAAACCCATATAAGCCCAAATCAATAATTAGAAGCCCACTTTGCATTATACATTTATACTTAAGCCCAAGTATCACTTAAACCTGAATTTAAATACAAAGCCCGAATAACATTTTGGAATTAAATGGAGCTCGTACTCCCGCGTCACCTAACTCGCTTAATCTCTAACATTATTTTCTCGATCGTCAAGTTAATCCAATAGCACTAAAATAACCAACATGTTCTCTCGATCACAATATATATACCCATACTAGGTTAGTAACACGTGTAGCTAACCTCGTTCACGGGTTGATTAAATGATACAATGTAAAAAAAAAACAAAGTATATGCTCACAATATGCTCGTCCATGGGTACATGTTGACCTCGTTCACGATCACATGGCACACATATTTTTTTAGATGTATTCGTGTCTTTGTCTTCAAGTTGGAAGATGAATTTCTTAAAAAACACCTAAACTGCTATCGTCTAAAAAGTATCGTCATCGTCATCAATAGGAGGAATGAGCAACCCAGTCCCATCGTCCATAAAATTCATCTTGTGGCAAAGTTAACATTGTGAAGATTTATTTTTTTTTTGAATAGATTGAGTAGAGAAGATATGAAGAAAAGATAAATAGTTGAAGTGTGTTTGAAAAATATGTATGTAAAGGGGTATAATTTTATTGTATTATTAAAATCACCATCCCAACGGCTACGATGATCATTCCAACGGTACCCTAAAAGGGGTACCTGAAATTGCACTCAAACACCTGGTGTGTTCGCTATGCAGGCACCTTACCAGTAAACCTGGTATCCGCAGACGCCCCACCTCCCTTAGAGTATGCAACTATATGGGTTTTTTTGAATTGATAGTACCTGTTTATTTATCATCAACTGATTTTTAAGTTAACATAGTCATGTTGAAAATTTTGGTATTTTTAAGTTACATATCATGACAATCTCCCTTCAAGTAATTGTGTTTACCATTTGGGTTTTTAATTGTATTAATATACTTATAGAATTAGATAAATCACAAAGCAGGCCTTTATGTTATTTTTGTACAAAAGTTAAGACTAGGATTAATAGATTTGTCATAAAAAGCTGGTATATTACCATGAACATCTTCAACAAACATTGCTCCAAAGAATAAAAACCAAGTAAATGCTAAGAAGCTATTAAACATAAAAATTGAACATATTTTATTATGCTTCTCTAGAATCCGGAAAAGTAATCCTATAAATATATTTTACTACCTTTATAGTTGAGGAAATGTATATGATGCATCATCATGGAGAATTATGTAAAAGTTCTAAGAACACTACTTTGTATGAAAACAAGTGTTATTAGACTTAAAACAAAAAGTGTAACAACTTGTCTTTTAAAGAGACAATCTGGATGATTTCTACCAATTAAGAACAACTACTCAGTTGACTATTAACTCCACATTTCGAGTTCGCAATTCTCTACATATAAAATAGATACAAATAAGCATTCGGGTAACACCATATGTGCGTCTGGTTAAGTATCTGCATTGGTGCTCAGTGATCAATCAAAGACTTTGCAATGATGGACTCAACCATGAGGGCTGTGTTTATGGCTTGGTAGTGGTTGCGGTGTCAGGTTTCAACGCCCTCTGCTTTTGAACCGCAATAGAATAATTGAATAAAAAACAGTTACACAAGAAACAAGCAATATAAATAATGAAAGGGAAGAATGTAATCAACAAGCTTATTCACTTTAGTGGGAAGAGCATGCATATAGAAAATAAAAAAACAAAAATCAAGCTGCATACATCGAGACAAGTCATCAGGTGAGGCCATGAGCAAAATCCTGAATTCCAAATTGATATACCGAAATTATTTTCCAAAAAGCAATATAGAACTCTGATATCATATATAGCCCGAGTCAACCCTCAAGGAAATGTTCAAAATCTCATGTAATCTCATATACTAAATGTATGTGTAAGTATGAAACATCAAAGCATAAAATGGTATACCCATCTAACCTCAAAACAACTAAAACCATGGTGGCAAGTAATTCAAGATTCACTGTCATATATAATCTACAATTAAAAACCAAAGCACAAAGCACGCCACTTAAAACTTAAAAGAAAAATCTAATAATTATGGAAAAATAGATCCTCGGAAAACACCAAAACAAGTTAACAACATTCTTTGGTTATTGTCCCTGATAAAGTTAAAAGGCAAACATAACACAGATAGCCCAAATTGGGAACAAGGTAGATCATGTCTAAAGCACCAAAAGAAGATATAGTTCAGTTGACGTCCATATAAGCACCAAAAGAAGTAAATAAATGGTTGTTAGCACACTACTAGACTTGTATAGACTGGGAACATAGTTCAGTTGCACAACCACATCACTCATATTACTCATCCAAATAACCAACAAGTCAAGCCATAAATCAATCAATGAACCACATCAAACATAACCTCATGTGCGGTATGCCTCAAAAAAGGGTAGGCAATAGATAGCCTGATGGGCAGTAAGTACCCTAGTCACAAAAACAAAGCATCATAATAATAACCCATAAGTGAAGCAATAAGAAGCTCTACAAATTCAAACTATATCACATCGGAAATGCATACAACATGGGACGCATACACTATAGTTTCATGAGAAATCACTAAACCCCGAAATGTGAAAAGAAAAACACCTATAAACATGCCTAGTGCAGCAATTAACTTAAAATCTCGCAAGCATTGCAAGTATCAAAATAACAAGAAGCATGCCAAAGATACCACCAAAATGCACAAGAAACCAATTTTTCCCAATCGAGCAGCAATTGCAAAAGCAGAAGTGCGATCAAGACCCAAAGCAGACATAAGTAGTTCAATAGCACAAACCAAGCCATACATCAGGACACTAATAACAGAGAACCAAATGAGCCGAGGGTGAGTTGTAAAAGGGAACCCGGGTTGGCCCTGCACTTTAATTTCTGCAAAGGCAAGAAGAACACCAATTACAAAGCCTAGTGCTGAATGAGGCATGACAACATGTTCTTCAACAAATGCTACTCGAGGGTAACAGTGAGCCCATATGTGTCGGACGGGCACCAGTAGACCACCACGAATTGCTTCCGCAGATAGAGTAATGATGCAGCCGATGCATTGGAATAAAATCAAGTAAGTGGCTGTGAAGAAAGTATTATGTTTGGTTTCTGCGGGTCGTGGGTGGACGACTGGGATATCAATATTTGTGGACCGCATCATTGTTTTCTGCTTTCCTGTTTACTTGTCTAGGATATAGGAAGAATGGTTTAGTGAAGGGTGAGAGATTCAGTTTCATTTTATAGTTTGCAAGAACAGAAAGATGACAAGGTGGGGACAATTGAAGAAAAAAACGTTTAGTTGAGTCATATCTGATATCCTTTATGACTATGTAAGATGACGAAATTAATAATTAATATAAAGGTAGGAGAAGAAGATTTAACACTCTAATGTAAAGTCATGACGAAAGATGACCAAATTCATAATTAAGAAAAAAAATATGAGAAGAAGATCAAACACTTTAATGTACAGTCATGACAAAAGATGACCAAATCAATAATTAAGACAAAAAAAAAATATGAGAAGAAGTTCTAATACTAAATGTGCAATCCCAAAAAGAGGCCCAAAACGATAATATAGAAAATAAGTTCTAATACTTTAATGTATAGTCATTACATAAGGAGACCCAAGTTGGTAATAATAAAATAAAAAAGGTAGAGTGCAGTTTTATTATGTATCCTTTTTAGTTTAAAGATTCTTATTGTGATTTTATTATGCTATCATTTTTTTTGAAGAAAATTACCACAATAAACCGTAATTACCCATCTACACCTTTTTAATTAAGGGCAAAGTGCAACTTATATAACAAATATTTGTCAATGTAAGTTATATTAATCTTTCTCCCTCCTTTAAAGGAAAAAAAGTTCAATCTATAAAACTGAAAGAAAGTTTTGATAAAAGTAAATTACAGTAAATAGGTAACTTATAGAAGTTAAACTATCACTCATATTTTTCAGAAGTCAAACTTTGACTCCAACAATTGTGTAAAGGTGAACTTGACTCCCTTAAAAAGGAGAGACTAGAATTGTTGGCAAATTTCGTATTTAAGCTACATTTCTTTACATTTTTTCTTCAGTTATATATGTGTTTGCCATTTGGGTATAAGTGTCTTACGATACCACTTTGTACATGATAAATTTTGGTATACCCAAATAAAAAGCAGTCCTTTCTGTTGTTTGTGTACAGAAGTTAAGATCAGGATCAAATTTGTCATAAAGATATTTTCTATTACCATTAATATCTTTAACAAAAATTATTCCAAAGGACAAAACTAAGTTATAGGACACAAGAAGAACCATATACGTTAAGAATGAAAGGTTAAACATCATAAACAGAACATAGTTGCCAAATACGTCATTAAGAAATACCTGAAATCCATCTTTCCTAGCAACCAATCAGGTATAGTTGGAAGGTCGACCTTGCAGCTCTGCTCGATAAGCTAAGCCATACATAAGCATTATGATAATGGCACTCTTGTCTTTGTTTAGTTCTGCATAAGAACGATAGAACTCTAGAATAACACGCATAATCATAAGGTACAGAGAGCGATCCAAAATTCAGCATAAATATTAATGTTCATGTATAATTCTGCATATCTAAAATCCATATCCAGAATCCATAAATGTTATCCTATAAATTTATATTACAACCTTTAGGGTGCAGGAGATGTAGAGGATGCATCATCATGAAGAAATGAAACAAAAGTTCTTAGCACACAACTTTGTACAAAAAAAAAATAAATAAAAAATAAATAAATAAATAAATAAAATAAGTGTTACAATATGACTTAGAAACAAAGAGCATAGCATGTTGTCATTTAAAGAGACAACCTGGATGATTTATACCAATTAAGCCCAGCTGTAAGGTTGACTATTAACTATGCATTTCGAGTTAGCAATTCTCTGCACATACACATCATCAACACATAAACCGGATACAGATTAGAATTCAGGTGTACACCCTCTAAACGAATGACACCATCTCAATAGAAAAACACCATATGTGCACCTGGTTAAGCATCTGCAGTGGCGCCATTGATTCATCAAATGCACAATGATGGACTCAAGCATGTGGGCTGTGGTTATGGCCTTGTTAGGGGTTGGGCTGTCAATTTTCAAATTCTCGGCGCCCTGTGCTTCTAACCTCCAATAGAATAAAAAACAATATATAAAAAAAGAAATAATATAAATAATAAAAAGGAAAGAATGTAATGAAAGAGCTAATTCACTCAGATATCACATATAGCCCAAGTCACCTCTCAAGGCAACTTAAAAAATCTTATGTAACCTCATAAACTAATGAATGTGTAACATCGAAGCATGAAATGGTATACTCGTCTAAATAACTTCAAAACAACTAAAGCTATGGTGGCAAGTAATCGGAGATTTACTGCCAATATCTTAAAAGGGGTCCATAGTTTACACTCAACAAACTAAGGTAAATGGAGGGATGTTTAATGTTACAGCCTCCACAACTCAAATAAAAGAACCCCAGAAAACACCAACCAAACAAGTTAACAGCATTTTTGGTTATTTGTCCCCAACAAAGTAAAAACCGCTAACATAACACCAAAAAAGCCCAATTTGGGAACTGGGTAGAGCATGTCTAAAGCATATAAGCATGCACACACATCATCAGCATCATCATTCATCAAAGGGAAGATATCGCATAACGGCTTGACGTCCATATAAGCACCAAAAGAAGTAAATAAATAAAAATTGTTGGAAGCACATTACCACTTACTTGCATATATTGGGAAAATCGCACAACTACGTCACTCAAATTACTCATCCAAATAACCAACAAGTCAAGCCATAAACAATCAACAAAAATAAATGCAATCTTATATTCCCTAAAACGGTAGATAGGTTCAAACAACTGAAACCATGGCAGTCGGGTAGTAATTAGCCTAGTTACATTAACAAAAACAAAACATCATCCGTAATTTCTCATAACCCTAAGTGAAGGAATAAGGACCACTACAAAATTAAACGTCATATAAGGAGCTTACGGTTCACATCCAAAATCAATTAAAATTACTTTCCTTGCAATAACACACAAACTCTGATTCATCATCATGAAAAAGGTACAAATACAATTTGTAATTAATTTTCCTAAAATTACAGTAGAAAAAAGTAATGATCTGAATTGTGTTATTACAGATATGCCATTCAACCCTAATAGTAATACTAATAATCTAATATAGGTAACTACTCAATTCAAAGAAATAATAAGCAACCATAATAGTAATGATAAAGCTGAACGTAGACTGCGGCATGACGACACGTCTTTGCATATTTGCTACTCCCGGGTAATGGTTAACCCAGAGGTCAACTAGACCATCATGCAAAGCATTTGCTGCTATGGTAAGATGGTGGCAGACCCACAGGACAATAATAAAACAGGGGTCGGTGAAGTATTTATGAATTTTGGATTTTGGTGGTTGTGGTTTAATGGAAACTGGAATATGAAATTTTGAGGTGAAGTACTTCAACTTCATTTTTCAATTCAAGAATATATATATGTAGCAAACGAACGATCTTGTTACGGCTTATGGTTTGGTTTGCTTTGCTTTTCTTTTCTCCCTGTTTTCTTATTTCAGACATTTTTTTTATATATATACTAAGTTTACACGGAGTGTACACGGCACAAGTCTAAGGAAAATACCAAGGAAAATAAGTCTTTGAGAACCAATATAAGTACAGCCTACTAGTGTGAATTGTAACACTCTTTTTTTTCATTTTATTATTATTATTATTATTATTAGATCCTTAAAACGAATATCGTAAAATTGTTGGATCCCATATAGCTTACTTTATCAAATATAGCAAGGTGATTTTGGCAATATGTGCGGAATAAGAAATCCACTTTTAAGAAACATATGTATAGAATTTTAAGCTTATGTATCACTGTAAACAGGGCTGTCTCCGAGAATTTATATGTCTCAGTCGAACCGAAATAAAAACGCTCGTAGAATCTAACAATTAACGAAATATTATAAGCAAAAAAAAATAGACCTTATATAAATGGGTTTTTTGTTTGGTTTAAACAAATAATTTTTTTAAATGGGCTTACTTGATTATGATTTAAGTTGTGTAAAAAAAACTTTATGTATAAAAATAAGCTTAAAATTGTCTCAAGTGAGATTGAAACCTGCAACCTTTTGTTTGGAAGACATGTCTCTTTGCCACTAGACCAAGTTAGTAATTGTATAATTAGAGTAAAACATTAAATGTACATATTTCTTTTTCAAAAAAAATATATTTCTAATACCTTGGTAAGGTGGGCTCCATGGGCTGCATTAAAACGCATGATATAGAAGAGAAAAAAAGGCGGCCAAGGTTTTTTATAATTGACTCTGTTGCCAACGACTTAGAGGGCTCGTGGGCCTAATAAAAAAACAAAGAAGAGTTTTGGAGTAATGAATATAAGTGGAAAAGTTGACTATTGAGTGTGGATCGACGGCAACATTAATATATGGGAAAATTTACAAATTAGTCATTTTAGACCTATTTTTTCTAGTTTTAGCTCAAGATCAAAACAAATTCTAAAAATAATCAAATTAATATGTCGGATCCGACAGACACCGTTTCTGATCCAACAGAATATTTACCCTATCCTGACACGCCACAAAGCATACTATTCCGTTGGATCCGAAGGTTTATGGTTTTGTCTGACGGATTAATGAAACAAACCGACGTAATAATAAACAGTCGGATCTGATGGTTCAATTCATGCTTCCGTCGGATTCGACTGTTTAATTTGTCCAACGAACCCTAGATTTTTCAATTCGGGGGGTTTTTGATTTTGAGTTATATAGTGAAATTGAACACTATGCTTGTGTTTTCTCAAAAAACTAAGCGAATAGCACTATTGATTTGCTTAATTTTGTGGAGAAATAAGAACTATGGAGATGGAGATTGATTATGGAGGTTTAGGGTTTGAGAGGTAGAAGATGAAGAATTCCATCGGACCCACTAAAATTCCATCGGATCTATTAATACATTGACATGTGGTGCGATTTTAAAGGTTCAAAAATTCCATCGGATCCAACAAAAAAATAGGCTATTTTGGGGAATTTTTCGTAAACCTAATGACTGTCCGTCTCTATCTGTTGATGGAGGAATATAACATTCTGGTCTTCTTAAGTATACAATACAGTGTTTCTTCTTTGAGGATGTAATTTCTTCAATCCACTGATGTTGTAACATCCGGCCCCTGGCACCACCAATATTGTCCGCTCTGCCCACGAAGAGCTCACCGATTTGTTTTTGGTTGCCCAAAACGCGTTGGTGATTGAAGAGGCAGGACATTTACTTATGAACCAAGGATCTCTCTTGTCCACGGCCGATGTGGGATTTGCCTAAGAGTGGGACGATGTTGTGTTTGCCAAGGGTGTTACAGACAACCCCCTTTTGGACTCATCGTCCTCGATGAGGCGTGTCCCAACATCCCGATCGGCACAAGAGTGGCTTTGATACCACCTGTAACATCCCAACCTACGGCGGAAATGCCGGGGCGCGAACTGATTGTCACATCTCTCAAGGTTACTATCATGCACAATATAAGTTTCAATATCTATTTAATTATTTCAAATAAATATTCATGGACATCAAAGTTATAAATAAACAATTACATTAAACATCCAAAATTAAGTTCTTGTATCTTTTATCTAACATGCATCCTAAGTTGCTTCAAATAATCTTGACAATCACGTCACACGTTAACCTGCATATGCGTTGAAATTAATATAGTTTGTCAACACAAGGTTGAGTGAGCAACACACCAGTTTAAATATACATATAGTATATAATAAAAATATGTAGTTGCAACAAGTCATATGAGAATAACAAATTAACCAAATGAGCAAGTATAACTGAGATGTCGAGAAGCACAAAGGCTAACGACTGGCGTATGATCATACTAGACTGAGATTATGTTGGACCTCTCCGAATGCGAAAGCATACAAAGCAAATAAGCACATAAACAAGTAAGGTATAAGTTGTTAACACATAAGACAACGTTGCAGTTTTGTGTATAAGTATATATGAAAAGTAAATTTACGCGTATGTCCCTAAAACGTGAGAAAACAAGTAAAATAGGGGAATGTGGTACTCACCATAGCAATAAGCAAGATATAAACGAATAGGTAACGAAACGATAGGTCAGGCTCTTCGGGATTTACCGACGAGAATCCTAAGTAACAATAATTGCAGAACAAAAATAAATATGGATCGAATACAAAGCTAATCTCAATAGAGGTTCGGGATTAGATGATTGGGTGTGCTCTTTACAAAATTAAATATTACAAAGGTTTATTATTAATTTTTACTATCAAAGTTTTATTGTTAATAATATGATTAAATTATAAAAATTACTTAAATAAATATTTATAAGACTTTGGAAATGTTATATAAAGAGATTCGTTTTAAATAATTATTTTAAACTCAAAAATATATTTTATGTATTCATGTATGTTCTTATTATGAATATAGACTTCATTTTAAATAAATATCGTAAATAATAAATCTACCTATTCTAATAAAATAAAATAATGTAGACACATGTCAGCTTGTGGTTAATCCTCACAATTGTTTTTCCTCCAAAACTAATATATGTTATAGATTAATAATTATTTACTTTTCTTTTACACTATATTTATATTATATCTATAACATATAACATGATTAAATTATTTATTTTTCTTTAAACTCTATTTATATTATATCTATACACTTTTATAATAATAAATATTTACATATTATACCACTACTCATTGTTAAAATATATTTCACAACATAATTGGTGAAATCTAAAAATCAACAACAAATCGTTAAATATTGAAAAGAAGATAATTTTAAATGTTATCATTAACATTTTACACTATGCATATTGTTGAAGATTGTAAATAAAAAAACACTAATATGCTTTTAATTTATGAAGTAATTTTTTAATCATTAAATTATAAATATATACTTAAGTTTATCGATTTTTTTATAAATAAATTCATTTATCAGTTATCTTTTTATACATTATCATATAATTTTATAAATTATAAATATATGATTTAAATCTATCTATCTATATATATATATATATATATATATATATGTTAAATTATAAGGAGAGTATATACCAACACTTTCAAATATATTAAAGTTTATCATATTTAGTTTATTGTGTATTTTTATCAAGGATTGCTGCGAGTTTTTTGTGAAACTTAAGTTTGATTGTTACGGGTTAAAAGTTGGTTAATAGATTGGCAAAGTCGAGAAACCCCTCAAAATTATCAAAATCTTTTTTATGATGTCGCTCAAAACTATTATTTTATGTGAAGTATTCTCCAAAATTAGTTCATAACTAAATTTATTTTAATTATACATATATGATACTGAGAATAAATTTTCAATAGATGGAGTGTTCTTTAGTATGTTTTTGCACGTGTATTATTTTTTAATTAAGTTCATTTTTCATTTTTATTTATTTTATTTGTGATATAAATAAAATCAATTTATATATAATGATACAAGCATATATGTAAGACATTTTTCTATACACACTATGTATTGATTTATTTGTAACTTAATTATTTGGATCATCCCGTGTGTTACACGAGCTTTAAAACTAGTAATAGTAATATTATCATATATATTAAATTACAATTAGGTATTGTCTGTTTTTTCAGAGGTAAAACGTCTGCAGTCTGCGGACCACATCTGCAGACATCTGTAGCAGAAGAGGTGGACCAAACCTCTGCAATCTGTAACAAAAAGACTGTTTGTTTTTCAACATCTGCAAACTGTTAAAATAAACTGAAATTCAAACTTTCTAAATTTTCTACAAACTAATAACTATATTCATCAATCCTAAACTTTCTATTTCTATAAACTAATAACAACAATCTAACAAAACTAACAATCTAATAATAATAATAGTAAAACTAACAATCTAATAATAATAATAATAATAATAAAGTGGAGCAGCCATAAAAATTGAAACGTGGACAGAAGACGGCAAAAGAGTCGACATGATTCCACTTCCAAATTGCTATCAACAACAACTGGATACCCAGACGCAATAGCCAACGCATCGGCTTCACTTTTAGCGAGGCTTGGCGGCTGCGACGGAGATAGGCGGCGGTGTAGAGAGAGAGGGAGGCTTGGCGGTGAAGAGAGAGAGAGAGGCTTGACGGCGGTGACGGAGATAGGCGGCGGTGGAGGAGGAAGGTCGGCGTGGAGGAGGTGGAGCTAGGGTTGGGGTGGAGAAGGAGGAGGGTGGAGTTATGTGGTGTTGTTGATAATGAAAAAAAGAAGAAGAAGATGAGAAGAGGTGAGAAGTGACATGGGCAACACTTCTAGGAGAAGAAGACGCGCAGACGTTTTTTAATGAAACGTCTTCGCAAAAACAAACACACTGCAGAGCCCAACGTCTGCGCGGCGCAGACAGAAGAGGTGCAGAAGTGCTTTTGAGGAAAAACAAACAGCACCGCCTATCACCGGTACTTGAAGCTTAGATGGTTGTAAAAGCTTTATATGCATGCACTATATGCTTAAGATATTGTACTCCTTTTTCCAACTTCCATCTGCCTACCTAGCAACTATGCTTTCCACGTGCTCATCACCTAAGACCTTTCTTGATTACACATCAAACGCATTGTTTTGAATATCGTGTACAACTTTGGTTTAATTTCTTTTTACAAGCACAAAACTCATAAAACCTCCCATCAAGTCACTCCCACCATCGTTCCAAGAACACCACGGTTCCCTTACCGTCTCCGTGGCTGAGTTATATCTGGCTACGAAACCTGCTTTCTCTTCCGAACTCTAATCATGACAAAACTATGGGATGCATAGATGTACCCATAGAAACTATTGGATGATGGGGGCTACAGATCCGATCTGAGCTCTAAGAGTGGCCGGAGATCTTCAATCTACACCGTCACTCCACTAAGGAGCGATCTGAACGAAAGTGAGGGTTTAAACAGACAAGGTTTTGCTTTCCGTCTCCAATTGCATATTTATTTTCTTACGCTACTGAGCAAACTATTTTTTTCGTTTGCTCTTCTTTTAATATATTCTTATAATCTTATTGGTGTTTCACTTATGCAGAGATCGTTATGGTGGTTTGTGTGTTTACCTGCAATTAGCTCGCTTGAGGTTAGTATTGCTCACAACCTGCTTGCTGATATGCATGTGTTCTTGATTTAACTTTTTTCCGGTACATGTAATTGTGTCTCTTTAATTTGTTAGTGTCAGCTTTGCATTTTTTTCGTTTTGGTTTATCTGTTGAATACAATACGGATGAATTGCTTTGCTCAACTTCTAATAGGAAGAACTAAAGCTCTGTAACTGATATTATAGATAAATTTCAGATATATAATTAATATTTTGAGTTTTCTTATCGGTTGTTGATTAACTGTAGAAGGAAATCAGTTGGTATGGAAATTAGAAGATAGCAGGGGTATTATATGAGTGTTGTCTACAAATTTTTGTGAACAAATTCAGAATCTACTGTAGCAAGTTTGGTATTTTCACATTTTGCAAAGGGATCACCATATATACTAAGTTAGCAACGAAATTGGTGATTGCAGAGAGTTAGGTTGCTACAAAGTTTGCACTAGAAAACAAATTATATTGATCTGCAAATACATATACAAAACATGTAACTCAATAGCCAGATTTAAATTGCTAATTAAGAACATAACATTACAAAATCTGAAAATACCAAACTTGCTACTCTTGATTTTGAATTTGTTCAAAATATATGTAGGCAACACTCAAATAATACACCTGCTATCTTCTAATTTCTGCATAACTCTCGCTGATTTTGCTTATGCAGTTAATCAGCCGCCTATAAAAAAAAGTTCCAAATGTTACAAAGATATTTCTTTTGCCTTTGGTATTGGTATGGGTGACTACTGTTGCGCATGTTTCTTAGTCTATCAAGGTTGGTAGCGTTTCTCTATGATTCATGTGTAGGTAAGTAGGTTGTTTGTCATTTGGCAGTTTCAAAGAGTCTTTGTCAGTGTTGTAGGTTTGTTAATGCAATAAACATGTGTTCTTTTTATCAAAGCCATACATATAATATAACATTAACAATTTAATGATGTTGGATTTTGGTTGCTATATGTTGTTTTTGGACACGTAGGTTTAGGTTGTTTCCGTAGTTTTAGTAGTCATTTTTTTTTGTTGAAGGTTTTAGCCGGCGGTGATGGAGGCTTGCTTACTTGACATGGCAACTTTGGTTGCAGCCGTGGGAACATTGAGCCGTGTTTCAATGGCAATTGGCAATGCCAATGGGGAGTGTGTTTGAGCCTCTTGGTTTTGTGATGACTAGGATGATATGTAGATACAAGTGATATGAGTCAACTGGTGTTATGTTTTCTTTGTTTTGTAATAACTATGAAATTTCTAGATACAAACCCGCACAATGCACGCGATTATGAAATTTAACATTCTTTATACAAATTGTGATGCAAATTTGTATAAATCAGCTCTACATACAACAAGGAAGTAGAGTGGATTAAAGCTACTGCAATTTATGGTGTTCGTCGATTTTTTTTTCCTTAATTCCATTTGTGGAAGTAGAGTGGATTAAAGCTCTGATTGTTTTGATTCTCTTATTTTTATGGTGTGTGGATTCCTAAATTAGAATTAGGTTGTATATCAATTAAATTGATAGTGCTAGATTAAAGGTTTCAAATATTTTTTTCTTGGCGCACACCATGTTTTTGCATTCGTTTTTGTATTTTGCTATGGTTTCACAACCCACGCAACGCGGGGGATCGAAATCCTAGTTTATATAAAATTATAAACTTTTATAAAACTTGAACTATATTTTAAATATGTCAATTAAAAGATCATATTAAATAATATGATCTTTTAGATTAAAACCTTATAAAAATGTTTATTAAACCTTTATAAGTCATTTAATAATATATATACATATATATAATTTTTAACCAAGATCCAGAAACGAAATTAGTTAAAGTGTCGGTTTTTGATAAAATATTGATTTATAATATTTATAATACACTTAATTGATTACAATAATTAATATATGAATTAAAAGGATTTTCTAGAAAAAACAAGATCAAAAACGGGTCTAGAGGGACTCGAACCCGTGCCCTCCTGCCCAGAAATCCAACAACTAACACACAACCAGCTGCGCTACACTGCAAGTTGCTGTAAAAGCCAAACAGAAAATAATAACCAGAAATCTTGCAGACCAAATCATCCATAAACCCTAATAGTATCAAACGGTTAAATATGTTTAATACTGATTAATTAACCATAGGGCTTTTGAGGAGAGAAGAGACGAAGGACGATCATAACAGTATAACATATTACCTCGGACAAAGATTAGTTGCAGTTAAATTGTTCCGGTAACCAACGACATGAACTAGACCACGAACGACCATCCAGAGGTTGATATAACATAATTCTATATAGGGGATTAGTAGGCGATGGTGTGAGGATGTTACAGATGCGTTTAATTGGATTTTGGTGGTTGTTACATAGTATGATTATGAACGGGTTTAAGTCGGTCAACTATATTTAGGAAGACGAATATAATTGATTGATTAACAAAATTACAAGTGTCGGTTGGCCGAAGATGGTATGAAGAATCATAAACACGATTTTAATTTTGATTAACGACGAAGATTAAGGTGCAAGAAATCAGTTTAGGTAAACGGGTCCAAGAAATATGAATATGGGTAGGGTTTGGTAAACGGATATTCAAATTATCATATGGGTTTGAAGCTGGATACAAAAGGATTTAAAGATTAATATATTTACAGATTGGACCTTGAAGTTTGAAGCTGGATACAAAAGGATTTAAAACATATACTTTGGGTTAAAATTGTAAGAACAAATAAAGATTAATTATAAATCTATACCATCAATGAATGGTAAATTAAGACACTTGAATTAAGAAATTTACAAGTAATAAAGCATAAAGTACAATTTTGAACAAGGGCAAAATGGACATTATAACATCAAAACTTACCCTTTAACTTTACTCATATTCTAATTATATTTTCAATTTTAACCCAACTTTCCCCATAATTTTTAAACGTTAATAACTTTTTCATACGTTAATATATTTGTTTAAAAATTCTACCATAAAAACGAGCATATTTTTCTCTTTAATTTGAGTATCATATTGTTATAGTTTTTTCAGTTAAAAAATAACTTTTTTTGTAGGGGTGTTTGCGGTATGGTTTTGATGGGTTTCAAGTTAAACTGTGAAATAAACTATCAGTAACGTTTTTTTGTCGTCAAAAACCGAAACCGAACCATTGAAAATTGAAAACGACTGGCCAAAACCTAAAGAAAAAAATCAACCGTGAAATCAAACCAATGATCGGTTTGAATGGTTGGTTTCAAACCAAACAATGAATCCCATAAACTTGATACGTGATTACAAAGTCTACGTTTTCCGCTGCATCGCGCGGGCACTTGCCTAGTAATTAAATAATATGTTAATAATAATATATTAATAATTAAGAACAATTTAACTCGATAAACCAATATAATTAATAAAATAATCCGAACATTGAACCGAGTCGGACAAAAGTAAATGTTGAAAACCCGAGTTGTTACAGATGTGGAGTGAGGAACCATCGTAGCAGGGTGAACGTGTTTGTGGACTTGGCTATTTTTGAAAAAAAATGATCAAATATAACTATTTTAGGAATTTTCCATTGACATATTTTTTTGATAGGCGGACGCAAAAATAATAATAATAACCCTACGAACAAAAAGAAATGTTATTTTGAGTTCGAGGAAGACTTGTGAAGGCAAGAAAAAGAAAGCAAAGAAAAAAAACAACTAATAGTTATGTGCCCGAGTTCAACGTGTAATCATCAAACAAATTATTATTCGGTTTGAATTAAATTATTTTGTTTTGTTCTTGAATATAATTGTTGGTTGAACAACCTAGCTACCTAGGTTTTTGATGATTACTTTGTGATTTGCGGTTTTTATCTTGGTTTTAGGTCTTTATTGTTGGGTTAATGCTAGAGTAAAGATTTTTTTTACAATTGATTTAATGTGTTTGCGTATCTAATTTTGATTTATTATTGGTCTTTGTCCCGCATGTGTCTTGTTGAATGTCATTCAGTTATAGATGTATGTTTATGTCACTTATTATGTGTTTGTGATTATTTTATGGTTTTCTTAGACATAGTAATTCATATGAACATTGGTTGGTAATTTGTCTTGGTTTTAGGTCTTTATTGTTGGGTTAATGCTAGAGTAAAGATTTTTGTTACAATTGATTTAATGTGTTTGCGTATCTAATTTTGATTTATTATTGATCTTTGTTCCGCATGTGTCTTGTTAAATGTCATTCAATTATAGATGTACGTTTATGTCACTTACTATGTGTTTGTGATTATTTTATGGTTTTCTTAGACATAGTAACTCATAGGAACATTGGTTGGTAATTTGTTGGGGCTTTATATTCTACCTATCTAGATAGCTGAGAGGTGACAGATAGTTGGGGTGTCTTTGGGATTAGAAGTTTAGGTTAGAATGCTCTGACCCAAGAGGTTTCCCTATAAACCAGATTTCCCTAGATTCATTGCAATTCTGTGTCTTATCGATTGTTCTTAGGTTACCCCTTGCACTTTAGGGTGTATCGAGATAGTGAGACTAACATGTAATATATCTTTTAGGGTGCTTTAGCATTGTATGAGAGATTGACAGGTAATCCGACCAACCCGGTAAGTTTACACGCCCCCTTACTTTTAGGTCACACCCGGAGAATGATAGGAATCTGCTAGGTTGTCTAGGGTGTTGTACTTTAAGATCCCGGTTCCACAATAGTTTTCATAGCCAAGAGAGATCCAAGATTCGTAAGTAGGATTCTAAACCTAGGTAGTGGTTTTCCTATCTTTGAGTTCGTCTAGGTGATTGTGTCGTACTATGTCAGTGTCAGTTTTATTTTAATCATTTAATTGTCAAATCAGTAAAATCATTAAGTTTTTAGTCGGAATCTAGTTTAGGTGTCGTTAGTGTCCTTTGGGTTTGATATCTGGACTTCATTAGACTTTACTACAGTCAATAGGTACACTTGTCTATCTAGTGGTCTAGAATTAGGAGAGTCTAGGTTTATAAATTTAAAACTAGAGTGTCTAGGTTAGATTAAGTTTTTATAGATCGCTTTTAGAACATCAGGAATACAACCTAACTAATACAAGATAAAGGTATAATACAACCATAATACAAGTCAAGATCCTAATACAAGAAACAAGTCAAGCCATAATACAAGATAAAGGGCCAGTGATCCAATTCTGCCAAAGCAAGATCCTTAAGAGAAGATCTAGATTTAATCCATCCCAAAATGGTACGTCTTGATGTCTTCCAAAACGAACTCCTTTGAGAGACACCTGTCGCTCCTCATACTTCAAATGCACCAAATCTAAGTATAAATGTTGGGTCTTATTTTTGAGATTGAAGCTTGCCAAGTTAAAGATCACTATGTGACATTTTGAAAATGATACAAGATGTTCACAAGGGTATGAAAATTTTAATAACATTAATCTAAGGGGTAGATTGTTGGGTCTAAAAGTGTAACCTAATGTTATCGATGTATTTAACTCAACATCAACATATCAAAGTCAAAGTCAATTTCATGTGTGTTAAATCAAATAATTAACGCTTTGGAAAAATTAGGATTCTCGTTTGAAGGTCAAGTTTTATCACGTAAAGTTCAAGCCCTCAAAGGATATGTTATACAGGGTAAAAGAACATAAGTAATAAAAACCGGATCATAAACATCACCAATATTACCATGTGATGAAACGTATTATACCGTTCTTAAAAAAAATTTAACATGTAGTACTTTTCATATAAATCCAAATATATCACTTTCTTCATTTAATTTTATCTAAATTCAATATTAATTTTACTACAAATCGAGATACACGTAACACAATTTATTTTATGTCTCACAAATTCTTTAGATTTTATCACAAACTTTAGTGAAAGGTTTATTTCATGCAATAATACATAAAAAATTATTCTAAGACTGAAGAACTATTATATTGAATAGCAGTTTATAATAATAAAAGTAATATAAAAATCATAGATAGTGACAAGACATTTTTTAAGTTTACATATTGTAAGACGGGTGTGTTTGTTGACGTTCGGTCCTTTATCTTTATGGACTTTGCAAACTTAGCCATTTAGTTTCGCAAACTAATATAGATCAACCTTGGCGATAAGGCTCTCTCCATTGCCTTTCCTTCGGGTGACCCGCCTGTGGCTGAAGTTGCAGCAGCTCTGCACATAAGCCAAACCAAACATACGCACATTGATATATGATAATGGCAGTCTAGTGTTAATTAAGTTTGGAATATTATATGGTAGATATCGGTTGTTTGGTTCAAAGCTTCAGCGTTCAGGAGATGTACATGATACATCATTATCACATTATGGAGATATGAAGTAAAAGCTATAAGCACACTACTTTGTATGAAAACAAATAGTACAACAACAACTCATCATTTGAAGAGACAATCTAGATGATTTGTACCAATTAAGCCCAACTATTTATTATGTTGAGTATTTCAAGTTAGCAATTTTCTACATATACACATCATCAACACAATAATCGGATACAGATAAGCATTCAGATAACACCCTCTAAACATATGCTACCGTCTCGGTACAAAAACATCATGTGTGCACTTGGTTACGCGTAAGCAACGGCACTCACTGATCAATCAAAGATTCTGCACAAGGGTGGACTTAACCATGTGGGTTGTGGTTGTGGCCTTGGCAGCGGTTGTGGTTCTGAACTGCACTAGAATAAAGAACAGTAATATAAGAAACAAACAACAATATAATAAAAGGAAATAATGTAATGAACAAGCTTAGTCACTTTAGTAGTGAAAGAGTACATATAAGTAAAATGACCAACTTGCGTACAAGGTAGCCAGTTATTAGGCGAGGCTATGAGCAAAATCGTGAACTTTCAAATTGATATATTGAGTGGATTTTGCAAACAGCAATATAGAACTCAGATATCACATAAATCCCAAGTCGATCAACCCTCAAGGCAATGTATAAACTCACATGTAACCTCATATATACTAATGTATGTGTAACATGGAAGCATAAAATAGTCTACTCATCTTAAAAAACTCAAAACAGCAAAACTATACTGGGAAGTAATCAAAGATTCACTGCCAACAACTCAAATAAAAAATATTCAAAAAACAAGAAAAGAACAAGATAACAGCATTCGGTGGTTATTTGTCCCCAAGAAAGTAAAAAAAAGCAAACAAAAAACCGAATAGCCCAAACTGGGAACACAGAAGAGCATGTCTAAAGCATATGCGCATCATCATCATTAATCAAATATGGTATCAGAATAGACGTTTTTATATACCAATACAGGAACTTAAACACCAAAAAGCCCAAACTGGGAACATGGTAGAGCATGCCTAAAGCATACACACACATCATCATCATCATTCATCAAGAGAAGATATAGCATAATTATTTGACATCCATTTAAGCACCTAAAGATGTAAATAAATGGTTGTTAGCACACTACCACGGACTTGCATACATCAGGAACATAGTTCAAATGCACAACCTCATCACGCATCCAAATTACCAATAAGTCAAGCCATAAATCAATCAACAATATCAAATGCAACCTTATACGCCCTAAAAACATATATATTTCCAAACAACTGACACCACGGTGTGAACTAGGAAGTAACTACCCTAGTCACAAAAACAAAACATCATCCGCATAACCCATAACTGAAGCAACTACAAAAAGAGTACACGTTTTTTTATATAAGATAGAGGAACTTAAACTTAACATACTGCTAACTATACTAGAATCAGAAATACAATAAACACACCACAGATGCAACAAAAACATACAAACAACACATTTTTCCTAATCTAGTAACACACTCAATAACCGGAGTTGACGGAATCAATTCAACCGCGCAACAAAATCCGTACATGAGGAGACAATTACTCGCGAACCTGACAAGTTTAGGATGCGTGACGAAAGGGAACCCGGGCTGGCACTGCGACTTCATTCCTGCAAATGCAATGAGGACAGTGAGGACAAAGCTCAGTCCAGATTTTGGCACCGCCACACGTTCTTCCACAACTGCTGCACGCTGATAATATTGACCCCAAATGTAGGATACAGGCGCCACTATACTGCCACGTGTTGCTGTTGCGGCTAGAGTGATGACACGGTCTAGTATTTGATCAAAATCAAATATGCACTGGACTCAATGGTTCGGGTGAGCTGGATTCTCGTCTCAGGGAGAATAGTTTGGTTTCTGAAAAAAATTCTTAAACGAAAATACAGGTTTAAAGCGGATTCTAAAATAATATAATTTTGTTAAAAAATATCAATTTTGCTTAGAATCTTAACATGTGCGAATATAATGTCATTTCTATATGAATTTAGAGTGGGTGAATTAAGAGCGTCAGTTTTTTAAAATATACAAACACAATAGCCCTTATATTATAAATTAAAATGAAATAAGAAAAAATTATGACTAATTTTGAAAAACAACCATGCATATTATAGACGATCTATAGCCAATACCAAGAACTTGCAGTACTTGTAAGCGTGTGAAATTACCATTTTGCCCTTGGTTTTCTAGAACGAATTATTAGATTTAAAGAATAATGCTTTAATTTTCACGTATGTTATGTTAAAGGTTTTGTATTCCAAAATTACCCTTTTGCAGGGACCTGGTTTTACAACTGTATCACATTCTTTTACTACACTCTGACTTTGTGGTCAAACATTCTTGATTTGGATTGCAAAATTGAAGTGATATATGATGGCAATCAGTACCATATAATTTGTATTTGAAATATTTTGTTAAATTGTAAATGTTTTAACAAACTTTTTAAAACTACAGGGAGAAACAAATCAAATATGAAGCTAGGAAGTTATATCCATTTCACCTCCAAAGTAAAAACCAAACTTGTCTGTATTTATATACGAGTTATAACCATTTTAACTAATAGCTATCGCATAGTTGTACGATAGGAATATGGATGATCCTGTTGAAACTTTAGCAGCTGTTGATCAAAATTATTGGGTTCAGGTTTGTGCAGTTAGAATAATATGTGGATTTTAATGATCTTAGCTATGTTTATTGAAACTATCAGCATCAAATTCATTTGAACCTTGTTCTCTGTAAATAAGATGATTCACTTCATTCATTAGTCGTTGAGGATTGACCAGGCTCAAGACCTATAAAAAGTTTTCTGACAGAATCGTGAAAATTTACCCTACGAAGCGAAGAAACGGGAGTGACTAGGGACACTTTCGCCCCACATAAGCTACGTCCTTGATACCTTTGCCAGAGCATTTGAGTTAGGCCACTGACTTCAATAACTTTGTGCTACATTATGCATGTAATTGAATTTTTTTCTGGTACAGTATTTTGAAGAGTAGAAATTGGGGTTTGATTTTGATTTGAGATGATATTTGTTGTTAATTTGAGTTTGGATCTTTTCCTCAAAGAGATGAGGGTGTTCATGATGCTTTTGGTGCAGGACACAGTTCTACAAGCATCCCTGGCCTAGGTAATCTTTGAATAAATTTCAAAATTCCAAGTTATAATAAATACAGAGTTACATGAATACTCTAGGAAACAAACTGGAAATATATTGATCAATGTCAAGTAATTTATAATCCTCTATTATACATATAGTTAAAAACCAACAAACAAAGACACAAACAATGCTTCTAAAAATCCACACTTTTTGGTTTCAGATTCTTGAGGGAAAAAACAAAGACAACTAAGTCCACCACCAAATTGATATTCTAATTGCCGACCCACGCAAAAACTAAACTTCACACATTCTTCACCGCCACCTATTTGATTTTGCTCCAATGCGTCGGCCACATCCTTATTCTAGGAGCAAGAGTAACACGTGATGGTCTATTGGCGCCTTTTCTGCACCTCAAGGCTCAACATTACCCGCGAATAGCATTTGGGGAAGAAGGTGTTGTCATGCCCCATTCTGCACTAAGGTTTATCATTAACGCTCTCCTTGCTTTTGCAGAAATCAAGTCACACAACCAACTTAGATTCCCTTTCAAAACTCTCCTTCAACCCATCATGTTCTACATTACTAAACACGCCTGATAACCGAAATTGTCTTCTAGTTGAGGCCTTTATCCTGCTTCCTACCATGGTTTCCAGTTGTTCCATTATGATCTCGGTATTGACTATTGAACCACCACTTACTTGTTCCCATGGTTTCAGTTATTTGAACCTATTAGTGAGCACCAAAGATGACAGAAATAAGTAGTTAAGAGCTATTCGACTACAAACAAATAGTATAGCAATTAGCAAAATTGAACCAATTAACTTGTATCTATGTTCCTTGGAGCACATAAACTCCGGTTTCATGAGAATATAACTAACATCTTGCGAGCATTAGTGGTATCAAAACTATACTAAATTACTAAGCATGCCAAATATATCACCAAATTGCACAATAAATCTATTTTCCCAATGGAGCAATAATATTAATGGCATAAACGGAAACGGTTGAATACCTGCATTCGAAACAACAAGTTCAGCTGCTAAGATGTAAATCAGGGGACTAAGTAACCAATAACATGATCGAGTGAGGATGAGTTTTGAAACGAACCCTAGGTTTGCCCTGCGACTAGATTTCTGCAAAACCAAGGAGCGCACCGATGATAAAACTTAGTGCGTAACATGACACCTTCTTCCAAAAATGCTACTCGCCGGTAAAATTGATAGGCGCGGCTAGACTGGCACTCTAGATCTAGCCGAACAATTGGAACAAAATCAAACAAGAGTAGGTGAAGAATATGCTAAAAGTAGCTTTTGCGGCCTGTTTGTCGGCAGCCGGAATATTAATTTTTCCGGTAGACGCCGGATGTAATCATTTTTTTGGTTTTGATGGAGAAAGATGACACCCTACAAAAGAACCCAGTCTTCTCTCATTTATCGGTATTCAATTACGTGACACGTATAACTTGTAGTTTAATAGTTTATATTTTAGTAAAACTTATAAAAAAAGCAGTTTTTGAAATATATACTCTTAATACGTATTTGTTTATGTGACTCAAACATATATTGAAAAAAGAACATGGTGATCAAACATGCCACTAACATAGGAATGACATAAATAGGTGGTTGAGTGCAAACTTCACTATAATGTAAAGAATTTTGTAATTGGTTGTTGACGCTCACAAGCACGAGTATGTCGTTATGCAAAACTATAGAGATAACATATACGAGATATGGGTAGAACAAGAGTAGATGATAGAGTACATGATCATTTGATTCTAATCGCGAAGTAACATAGTCGAACAATTTAAAGAGGTCATGCTTCACATCCAAAATCAGCATGACATGTGATGCTACTTGAATTAATCTTCCTTGAAACAACAAGCAAACACTAAGCCACAAACATATATTCGATTTCATGAGAAAATCATTAACCCTGAAATAGGAAAGGAAAGACCTTTTTTATAAGCATACATTAACTAACCTATCATAAGTGTTACATGTATCAAAAATAGAATAAGCATGCCAAAGATGCCGCCAAAACGCACAAAGAACCAACTTTTCCCAATCGAGCAATAATTGCATAAATGGAAGTGGAATCAAGACCTAAAACATAAATAACAAGCTCAGTTAAGCAAGCTAAGCCATACATCAAGAGACAGGTAACTGACAATGTGATGTAATGATGGTGAGTCTTGAAAGGGAAGCCAGGTTGACCCTGCGACTTAATCTCTACAAACGCAAGAAGAACACAAATAATAAAACTTATAGATGAATGGGGCATGACAACACCTTGTTCCACAATTACTACTCGCGGATAATAATGAACCCAGAAGTGGCGAATAGGCGTCGCAAAACCATATTGTATAGATGTCGTTGCTAGAATAAAGATGTGGCCAACACATCGGAACAAAACAAAATACGCAGCCACGAAAAATTTGCTAAGTTTGGATTTTTCTGGTTGTGGGTTGGTAACAAGAATATCATCGTTCTTGGTTCGGTTAATCATTTTTTTTTCTTTTTTCTTATTTTAAAGAGAATGGTGTGATGGAGAGCGAGAAATAAAATTAGGGATTTTATAAGAGAATAAGGATAGCAAGTGGTCATAAAGATCATATCTAACACATGTGTTTTTTAAATAACAGTTCAACCTCATAATATGATAATATAACAAACGAGTCCTTCATTATGTATATAAAACAAATGGATCATATTAGGCCTTGTGTGGTGGGGCGTTATAATCCCCTATAGCGTCTCATAGCGCTGGGACACAATAGAGGTATTTCTCAGCTGGAGCGCTATGTGAATAATGCCTAAAATTCACCATTTTAAAAAAAAACTGTCATTCAACGGCTCTATTTTATTAAAAAACAATTAAGTAAATTTGCATCAATCAACTCCAAAACACAAGACGAGCACCTATGATGAATATTTTGAATGATGATTTGATGTCTGCAAGGTCGCGCAATTAGAACCCCCCATTTAAACACCCATATTTAAGCTAATCACCTCTCTGTTTTTTTAAATACAACTTTCCACTATTTCAATTTTTACTCAATATATATATTTTTTTAAATCAACCAAATATGCATCCCTTCATCAACCCAAGATTTGTTTCTCCTCGCCAAACCGACTCAACCGAGCCACGCCAGAACACCATCAAATCGGTACCAACCTCCAACTACCAAACAAGCGAGTATTTCGAACCGAACATGATACCGACCTCCAAGATCCCGAAGTTGGTATGTATTTTTTTTATTAATTTTCCTTTTTGAATTATAATTTTTATAGTATTGAAGTTTAATACTTTTCGTAGCCTACTTTCAAAAATTAAACATTTTTTGGAAAAAAAAGTTCGGACACTGTTTGTTGAACAAATGGGCAAATCGGAAGACTACTAGGAGAGAAGGATTCTATTTTGAGAAAGTGGACCGATATCGATAAACAACAAACGGCAACTCTTTAATATGCATTTTAAACGCGCAAAAATCAGGTGGGGTAGTGGTGCCAACGATACGAACATCCAACAAAAAGCGTTGGAGGGCTTCGTCGTCATAGCCCTAAGTGAGCCACCCCCCCTGGTCGATGTAGTCCGTAAGTACACCAGCACCAAAAAGGTCCAAAACCTGATATTTTGTTTACCTAAAAACGCCTAGGTCTGATGCTCGAAACTTTAAGTTTTAACTTTAGTTTTATTGTTTTTTATTTTTGGTATTTTGATTTTTTTTAATTTAATGTAAATTTTAACTATTATTTCTTTTATTATTATTAAAGTTAGAAAAGAAATTACAAAAATAATAATCAAGTAATGACTGAAAGAGAGTTATACCACTACATCAATTTTTAGCGTAACTCTATTGCTGACGTAGTGGACACGTGTTGGGTAACGCCCTACAACGAGGTTATAAGGGTGTTTGTAGTGGTTGGTGACAAAGGGGATTTGGGGTAAGAACATCACCCCCAGGCGACAAAGGGGCAATTTTTTTATTTTTTATTCTGGAGGGGGGGTGACATGCAGTATATATATATATATATATATATATTTATATATAGAAAATGGTTAAAATAAAAATACATAGTTTTGTATGAAGAGTAGGAATAACACAAAATTTAGAGTTAAGAAACTATGTAGCATAAATTCTTAATCTTAGACTACTATTTGGTAGCTTAAAAGATATCAATCTCAACCACTAGATCATAAATCCAATGGCCTAGATTGATTCTTACTTTTCCTAGAAAACTATTTCTTTTTATTATAATTCACCCATATATATATATATATAGCTACCACACCACTAAAACAAAAACTACCTTTTTACTTACTGAGCATCACATGACACAAACTCTTCATTTTGTATCTCATCTAGTACACATAGTCTAATTACAAAATACATAAGGTCTAAGTCCTTGGGAAAGTGACATGAGACGTAGGTATCCACTAATACGGTCTATTTCAACAACCACCGCATGTAGCCTACCCATTAATAGCTTAATACCATTTTTTCGCTTTTTGCCTTTAATGTCATTAAAGAAACAAATAGTATGGGATCTCTCTCAACTACTAGTAGCCGCCTTTGCTTCGGGTGTGACTAGAGGTGGCAAATGGGTTGGGTCGGGTCGAACGAGTCATGGGTTGAAATGAGTCATGGGTCAGGATAAGTTTGGGTCAGAACGAGTCAATTAAAAGAATGGTTGTTTTGGTTTGGGTCGGAATAGATTATGGTCGAACCGGATTTTGAGTTTTTTTTATGAACGGGAAATAGAATAATGGCGGAAACATTTTAGTTTTTTTAGATTTTTTTGTTTTTTATTTATATTTCAAGTTATGATTTTTTTATTATTTTTTTTGAGAGGTTTTCTATTAAGATACATAATTTTACAAAGATTGAATGTTGATTGTAGGTTATGAGATTTGATGGAGAAAAGAGTAAAGTTTGAAGACTCCAGAGGCTTATTTGTTCAAGATTGAATACTACAATTCAAGGTCCGACCCAAGCCCACAAGATCCAAGTCTTTTACTTATTATTATATTAAGTAAAGAAAAAATAAAAGCTAACCCTAAGCATCTCTAAATTGAGCCGATAGGAAGTTTTCAAAAAAGAAAAAAATAGATTGTTGTTTGTTTTGTGTTTGGTAGGCAAGTGGGGAGCAAGAAGTTTAATTTAGTTTTGTTTGTGGCTGGGATTATACTTCCCACGTGAGCAGCAGTACACAAACCAAGTTTATTATTAAAACAAAAGCAAGAACCCTAACTCTATACCCTATTTCGATTGCAACTTTGGCCAGGAAAGGAGAAGAGAAAAAAAACCTTTTGTGTGAGCTTCTTGGTGGCTAGGAGAGGAGGATTAACGTTAAGGACAGCTTGGTACAACTATTTATCACCATCAAGAAACTCAGCCATAATATTAAGTATTACTCTCATAAACTTTGTGTTTTTGTTCAAGATTCATAACTTGTTTATTTGATCTTTTACTTTGAATTGATTTGCAAGTAACTTGAAGATTGACTTGTGCTTGATTGAGATTGATTCTTGAATGATTTTAATTATGTTTATGTTGAGTTATATGATGTTTACTTTGATGTATAGCTGCTGTCCAAAATTAATGTTAGGCTAAACTTGTTAGTTCTACCTAGGTTAGATGATTATTGTTAGGTTTTAGCAAGTAATATGGATTGTTGATCGTCATGGCTTGAATTGTTAATGAAAAGTTTGGTTTAATGATGAATTAGGTTGTGTTTAGTGGCTGTGATTTTATTGATTTTATACTCATATATCTCTTGCTTTGATTGATTGAATTGGTTTTGATTGATAGTTGCATGTTCAAGTCTTTACTTTGTGTTTAGAGTTTGTTTGTGGTAGGAACAACCGTAGGGTTTTGTTGAGATTGTTAATTGATTGAATTCAGCCAGTTAAGCACCTTCTTAGAGACCGAGAGGTGATAGGAAGTAAATTCATCTCATATCTTTCGCTTGTTAGGATTAGGATTGCGCGAGAGCGGGTTCGGTTTTTGTCAGGTTTGGGTTTGTGAGCGATTAGTTGATCTAGTTTAAGTTAAACCAAATTGTTCCTCTATCCTTGGTTGCGTAGTATTCGTTTCCATTAGGGTCGCGTGTCGGTGAGACCGAGAGGAGAGTCGGCATTAGAACACTTTAGCAATTCGTTTCCCGGTTTGTTCTTAAAATCAACTAAGTGTAAGTTAGGGTTTGTCAGTGAGACCGAGAGGTGATCTAGCTTTCTTGAGCGAACCTTAGTTGTGTCATCCTTAGATACCGGTGTCGTGAGATTATTCAATCCATTAGCTTGTTAAACCTTTAATAGGATTCTTACCTAGGTAGAGGGTTTCTCCAATTGCAGTTAAGTCTCAAAGTTTCGCTAAGTCTTTTTAAGTTTAGTCTTTTAATTTGGTTAAAGCAAGTTAGGTTAAGTAGTTAATCATTAAAAATCATTTAAAAAATATTATTCTTAGGAAGGTCTTGTCTAGAGTTAGTGATCATAAGCGTTTCACGTGTCCTTGTGTTCGATACTCGGACTTCCTTAGTTCTATACTATTTAAGATCGGTACACTTGTCGGTTGTGTGTGGATTCATTAGGAGTTTCGTTTTATAAATTTAAAGCTTATTTGTGAGTTACATAGAAATAGCATTCATTAGACACATATCAAGAAGCCTAGTGGTCAACAATGAACCAACAATCGTAGTTAGCTGAGTTGGTCGTTGTTTAGGTTTTGTTGTTAGAAATGGTGTCGGGGTCCATTCCTTACCACACAACCTAACAGTTTTCACGTCAAAAAAGTTAAAACATACCAAACCGAATGTTTTACCAATTTGGTTATGATTTGATTTCCCCATTTTGGTTTGTTAAACCTTTACTATATCTTTAAAGGGTAAAGTTAAAATACAAGGGGAGACAAAAATGAGAAGTGTGAGAATGATTTGTGACAAAAAAAACCCTTTAAAATAAAATTATAAAAAATAATAAAAAAATCATAACTCAAAATATAAATAAAAAACGAAAAAATTTAAAAAACTAAAATGTTTCCGCTATCATTCCCGTTAAAAATAACACAAAAAAGAAATTTTAAAAAAATGACGAAAAGACACAATGGCAAAAATGAACAAAATACACAATTATAACTAAAAAAGACACAATAGATCGCAAAATATAACACAATGTCGAACAAAATATAACACAATGTTAAGTAATATCACACAATATAAAGTAAAAATACACGATGTCAAGGAAAAAAGACACAATCAATGACGAAAATAAACACAAAACACACTGATAAACAAAAAGACACAACAACTTTTTTCACTTACCATAGTGTGTTTTTTTATTAGAACGAGATAGGCGGTGGAAACATTTTTATGTTTTTACATTTTTCGTTTTTTTATTGAAAAATTGAGTTATGATTTTTTTGTTTAAATTTTTTTAGGAGTTTTTTTGTATGGCTAGAAATTATTCTCATCATTTTTATTTGTGTTCCCATTTGTAAAATAACTTGACCATCTTTAAAAACCATTTTTTTTAGAAAAAAATGGAAATCCCACACAAAAAGAAAAAGAACATTTAATAGAAATTGATGATAAACTATAACTAATAAATCATAAATGTTTTGAACTTCTATTTTAGGATAGACGAGATAGATTAGATGGTGAACTTTTTTAATCTACTCAAACTACATTTTCTTATTTATTTTAATGTCCATCAAAATTTCATTAATTTTAATAAATGCACTAACTATTGGTTAATAGTCTAATGGTCGAGATCTATCCGCACACTTCTTCGATTTCGTCGCTATAAGAATCATTTCTCACATTAACTTAATTATAAGGATGATTCATGCGAGAAGTGAAATTATAATAAAAAACACAAGAAATCAGTACAGACAATTCCTTTAATTTTAATCTTATAAAATTTTAAAAATAAATGAAAGTGATATAAAAGTAACATTAAATATAGAGTGCTGCTAAATGTACCCCCTTACACCATTTTTACTAAATATACTCCCCCCTAAACTTATTACATCAATTACTATTAGCTCTTAACATTATTTATATACATATTAGTCCATGCAACATTTTTTTTACTTGATAATCTCCACTACATATAAAACTATCAAGTATTACTATTAATTTATTTTTTTAGTATTAACATTGTAAATATTTATAATAACTTTTTTTGAATTTTAATAGTATAAATATTTATAATATCCTTATTTTACCTCTTTATCTTTTACAAAATAATTCTGAAACCCTAAACCCGAAAATCTAAACCCTAAACCCAAACCCTAAACCCGAGCCCTAAACCCTAAACCCGAACCCTAAACCCGAGCCCTAAACCCTAAACCCGAACCCTAAACCTTAAAACCGAAAGCGAAACCCTAAACCCGAAAATCTAAACCCTAAACCCGAACCCTAAACGCTAAACCCGAACCCTAAACCCTAAATCCGAAACCCTAAACCTGAAACCCGAAATCATAAAAAGAAAACGCAACTTGTAAAAAAAAAACTGAAATCTTTAATTTTGTGCAAATTTGTTAATTATATGATTTCAAGGGGTAATATGAGAGTTGGTTTTTCCAAGGGAGAGGGGGGGGGGGGGGGTATGACAAGCAACCGGGGGGTACGTTTAGCCTGACCCTAAATATATTATTATCTCCAATTAACACATTTAATCAAACAATAACATATAAAAAAAGATTCAAAATTTTTTTCCTCTCTCATGAGTCCAAACAACTATAATTTTTTCATACATTACACTAGTGTTATTGAATTACATAGACTTATATTTTTGTATAATCTACAGGTAACTTACACTTGTAATTTTTATTTTGCACACAAAAACCGTATTTCTTACACATATATAACCTACACAAAAACAAATACCCTGCGTGTAACAACTCGGGTTTTAATTTAATATTATATCCGCTATCCGAATCGCTTTTATGTTCAGGTTATTTATCAATAAAATTATCACGTTTATCGAGTACTTATTTTATTCATAATTGTTTATTATATATATATATTTATTATATATAAATTAACTATATATAGTACAATTTCTACCCTAATATATATACTTTAAACCTATTTTGTCTCCACCTTATTAGATCATCAGGATCTCTTTTTCAAAATCTTATTATAATATATTATAATACCTAACCCATTTGCCCATATCCTATACCCAACCCATATCTGGCAACCCGTAACCCGTATTTGATTAACCTTGACTCGATTAACTTTTCTTGTGCCTTAATATTAGCTATAACCTTGGAATTGATACTAGTAGATCGTATATATGTAGGGGTGAGCAGAAAAACGAAAAAACCGAACCGAAACCGAATTAACCGAAAAAACCAAACCGAAAAAACCGAACCGAAACATTAACCGACGGTTTTTTTTTGTTTTTTTGAAAAACCGAAATTTCGGTTTCGGTTCGGTTACCCATTTCTAAAATACCAAAAAAAAACCAAACCGAACCGACATATTAACCGAACAGAACCGAACCGTACTTCATTACCCACTAGAATATTTTATTTGTTTAGCCTAACTTTGTGGTGCAAGTCTTTGTTTAATATATACAAGTGTGACCCATTTGAGATATAATAATATATGACCTAACAATTTTTAACCTACAATATAAATAATCATATATAATACATTATACAGTATACGCTAACACAACCATCATCCTCACCCTCTCAGCCACCTACCACCACCACCAGCCACGCACTACTTCACCACCAAGCACTACGCCACCACCACCCGACAGCCACCACCACCAGGTACCAGTCGGCAGCCACCAGTCCACCACCACCAGCCACGCACTACACCACCACCACTAGCCACGCATCTCAAACCATCCAACCACGCACAAGCACGCACCTCCCGTCAGTTTCAGTTCCAGGTTAGATTGTTAATTTCTAGATTTGTATGCTTTATTTTGATTGTTAATTTCTAGATTTGTTAGCTTTTGGTTTAGGAAAAATTGTTGTTCAGTTTTATTGGCTGTCATATAGGTTTTCTTTTCATTTGTATATGTGAGTAATTGTTAATATTTATTTTGTGTAAAAATAGATGGAGACTTCGTGTAGTGAGACTCCAAATATGAATAAAAAGGATGCACCGGTTATTGATGTTGATGAATAAAACTTGAACGAACTGGTCGATAGTGAACAAACCGTGGAGCAAGAGGGGGTGATGGTAAAGGGTCATATGTGTGGATACACTTTACATAAAATAAGGAAACCGGTTATTCCAAATGTCATTATTGTAGGAAGTTTATTAAGTCAAGTTCAAAATTAAATGGTACGAGTGGTATGTGGAATCATTTGAAGCTATATTGTCGGACTTCTCCGCTTTACAAAAAGGTAGATAAGAAACAGTCTACATTACGTTTTAAGCCTAAAAATTCGGGGGAAGAGAAGGGTAGTTTGACTACTCACACTTTTAATCAAGACCGATGTAGAAAGTCTTTTGTTCGGATGATCACAATAGATAACCTTCCATTTAGTGTGGTTGACAATCAATGGCTTTGAGAATTTGCGTGGGAGTTGAATCCAGTGTTTAAGTTTCTTTCTAGATGGACGGTTGCTAGGGATGATTTGACAACATACGAAGAAGAAAAAAATAAGCTAAAATGTCTTTTAAAAGAACAAACTGTATCTCTTACCACCGACACATGGACATCGGTTCAAAATTTTAATTATATGTGTCTTACCGCACATTGGATAGATGAAAATTGGGTTTTGAGGAAGAGAATTCTCAACTTTGCCAAATTTCAAATCACAAGGGTGAGACCATTGGAAAGTTAGTTTATCGTTGTTTACAAGAGTAGGGGATAGATAGAATATTTACGGTGACCGTTGATAATGCGTCATCAAATGATGGAGCAATTAGGTATTTGAATAAAATGCTTAAGGGTCCTCATTCGGTGCTAGATTGCAAGTATTTGCTTATGAGATGTAACGCTCATATTATAAATCTGGTAGTAAAGGATGGTTTGGAAGAACAAGTTGCTTCCATAGCTCGGATTCGAAATGTGGTAAAATATATAAGATCATCTCCTTCTAGGTTTCAAAACTTCAAAGATTGTGTTGTGAAAGAAAAGATTGATAGCAAAAGGAAACCATGTCTCGATGTAGATACTCGATGGAATTCAACATTCTTAATGTGGACACGGCACACAAGTTTTCAAGGGCGTTTGATAGGTACTTCGTATTTCTTATTATTGTTGATAATTATATTATATTATTGTTTGTTTAATACTAATATGTTATGTCTTATTTTGTTAATAGACTTGAAGAGATGAATTTCAATTATAGATTATATTTTGATAGTGAAGTTGTGGATGGAGAAACGACTACAAAAAAACGAAAAAAAAGTGATAAAGTTTTGGGAGCATCCGACGAAAATGATTGGGAGAATGCGAGGTAATATTCTTTTTTAATTTTGTTTTTATTTTTTAATAATGTTATTATATATTTTGTGTTTAAAAGTGATTTATTTTAATGATTTGTTTTAATAGGCTATTTATAGAGTTTTTGAAAGTTTTTTTTTAATGTGACAAAGAAGATTTCGGGGTCTAAGTATGTGACCGCAAATTTGTTATTTGTTGAGCTTTGCAAAATGCATTCAAGTATAACGAAAAATGTCTTTACGTGCCGAAAAGAATGAGAGGGAAATTAGTTTGTCTATGATAACAAAATTTGACAAGTATTGGGATAACTTGGACAATATGAATGTCTTGTTATATGTTGCACCGGTTTTAGATCCTCGAAATAAGATGAAACATCTCGGTTTTTCTTTAAGTTTGATGTATGGTAAAGGTTCTTTAAGATGAAGTCAAAGATAAAGTGAAGGAAAAATTAATGGAGTTGTATCATCATTATAAGTCAAAAATTGAGAAAACAAAAGAGTAAAAGAATACATCATCTTCCACACCTAGTTTGTTTGATGATAATGAAGATGATGATGATTTGGAAAGAGCTTATTTAAAGTATTTAAAGGAACAAGGTGAACAAGGGGTTGTTGATGATAATGAGGTAGAAATATATTTACGTGATGGGACCGAAAAAAGAGAGGAAGAATTTGATGTTTTAGGGTGGTGGAAGATAAATTTGGTTAAATTCCCTATTCTATCTCAAATTGCTAAGCATGTTTTTGGGAATTCCAATGTCAACCGTTGCATCGGAATCGGCTTTTAGTACCGGTGGTAGGGTCATTGATAAGTATATGAGCTCTCTTACCCCTAAGACCTCCGAGGCGTTGATCTGTACTCAAGATTGGTTACGGTATTCACCAATGGATTTGCAAGATTCAAATGTGTATGGTCAACAATTATAGACTTTGATTGAAAAGTTTGAGAACATAGAAATTGGTAATAATGTTTATTTATGAGGTGTTTTGATATTTTAGTTTTTACTTAAATATTAATACAATTATATGTGTTGTTTTTAGATGTTATGACCGGAAACAAAACAACAAAAGGATCTACCGTTGATGATCATGAAGATTATGGAGATTATGAAGATTGGGAGTAACTTTGAAGATGAAGAATATGAAGAAGATGAAGAATGAAGATTGGAACTAAACTTTTAGTGTTTTTTTTTTGTTAATAACTTGTGTTGAATTTAAACTCTAGTACTCTTTCAAGTTTGTATTCGTTTGGTTCCATGTAACAAATGCCTATTTTGTGTTTTAAATATAATATGCATTTTCATTATTTTGAATTTTTTTGCAATGTCTACACACACACACACACACACACACACAAAACCCCGAATATAACCGAACTGAAACCGAAACTGAACGGTTTGTATATTTGTAAAAATGACTTTTCGGTTTCACCTAAAAACCGAACCGTACCGTGCACAGCCTATCTATATGCGTATAATAACTCAAAACGTCAACTTAATTTAGGAAAAAGGATCAAAATCGGTATGGTTATTAACTCACAAGAACCCGTCTATATCAAGATTTTGATATATTCATTGCAGAACATAATAACCCAATTAATCAAGCACACACCTTCTTCATGATGTCGCCAATGTTTACCCTATGCCTAATTAAACTATATCAGCCTCTACCTTCGTTCGTGATCGGGTTTTTGGCCGCCGGCCTTGGTTCGCCGTCCTCCATCAAATCAACATCCATTCAGGTATTAGTCAGGGAATCAAGTTCGTTGTGAATCATAGACCAATAACCCTAACATCTATTGAACAACGAAACGTAATTGGAACAAATTCAGATTTTAGGGTTTATACCAATACGGGGATAAAGTGGTTACTAGTTTTAAATTATTGTTTTCATGTGTTTACCACCAGACACCACAACTCAGCTGGTTGGGGTGTATGTGCTTAATGATTGAGTCGGCCAGGGGCGCGGGTTCGAGCCCCCTGGACGCGGCTTTTGTATTTTATTTTTTTTTAATTCTAGTTTTATAAATTAAATGAATTTATAATTAATATTAATATCTAATTGACATTATTTTATCAAAACCACCACCATGAAGTTTACGTTTCTTGTAAAACCTCGTTAAAAGCTTTCATTTATGTACATATATATATATATATATATATATGATCAGGATAATGAGAGAACTTTTTTGAAATTGAGAACCATTTTGGACCATAAAAAACTCAAAAATAAAAAAAATCATAAAATAAAAAAAAACACAAAAATGAAAAAAGTAAAAAAAACCAAAATTCTTATTTTAACATCCCGGTTTCATAAAAAAAACTCGGTTTAGCTAAATTATATACACATATGTATAATATATACATATATGTACATTTACATGATTTTTTATACACATGTGTATAATTTAAGATAAATGATACTGTACATATGTGTATATTACGTAACTAGAGATTAAATAAAATTATACATGTGTATAATACGACGTTTTTTTTATTTTTTTTAATGAAACCAGAATGAAATATAAGAATTTTGTTTTTTTTTACTTTTTTAAATTTTTTGTTATTTTTTGTTTTATGATTTTTTTTTAAATTTTTTTAAAGGTGTTTTTAGTGGTAATAAATGGTTCTCAAAGTTCTTAATTTGCAAAGGGTTCTCTTAGAATCCTTACCCTATATATATATAATATATATATATGTTGTATGTATTATAAGTATACATTGATAATAGTAAAATTTATTCTTTTTATTTAAACCCGACACTTTAATTCACGCTTTCTCATCGTTCAACGTTTTTATTAACTTTTACCTTTATTATATATGTATTATTTTTAAACAGAAAATATAACAAACGTATTAGATATATTTATTTATCGTTAAATTTTTTAACGATTCAAATGCATATTTGCTCAAATATTATTATTATAGATATTTATTTAAAACATATATGTTATAAATATTTAATTATAGTAGTATATAATTATTTTATTTAAATATTATATCTCAATTTATATTTACTCAAATCATTTTATTTAATTTATGAATTTAATTATTTTATTTAGATATTTATATAAATGTATTATATTGTGTATTAGGGGCTTTTTATAAATAATAAAACAAATTATCATATTTTAAATAAATGAATAACAAAAATGTTTGTTTTGCACTAATAATAACAATAGATTCCCATCGATCAATCAATAACATCTCAATCCCAAACATAACTCTAATTACATCAAAATCTTAATTCATTTAAATCGTGTTATATCATTTATAATTAATTTATATTATATTATTTAACTAGGAATCCTTGATGGTATATCCCGAAGGGTTTACTTTTCTCATCATTCTCATTTGTATTTCGTTCTTCTGATCAGGTGGGTAATCACTCCTCTTTTTTTACTTATTTTAAATCTTTTGGAGACATATGCGTATTTATAGTATTTATCTATTATCTAGTATTCAAAACCGCAAATGTTTAATCCTTGTGTGTATATCAGTTTATGCCTAACTTGCTATTTGCTTACTTGCTTTATTTGAATACATTTCGGAGAGGTCCAACATATTCTCAGTCTAGTATGATCTTACAACCATCGTAGTGGTCGACGTCGGGCACATTGATAATGGTTTCACCGACATCTCATTCTTAGTAACCATTGCCCATTCGCATGGCACCGATTTTAGCCCTTTCTTTATGGTTTTATTAATTGTTTATGTCTTATGGCTTAACTGTTTATTCTCATAGGAACAGTTTGCATATTTTTTTATTTATTATATATTATTACTGTTGTGTCTTTAACTGGTGTTTTACTCACTCAACATGTGTTATTGACAAAAATATATTTTATACGCATTTGCAGGTTATCATCTTGGTTGTTTAGCAAGATGAAGATCACGTAGAGATGCCCTTTTAGAATACAAACTTAATTGATCGTTGTTGTAATTTCTTTATACTTGATGTACTTAACTGTAATTGTTTTATTTAAATAAATTAAATAGATATTGTCATTTATCAATTTGCATGATAGTACCTTGAGAGCTGTGGACAATTAGCTCACGCCCCGACATTTCCGCCGTAGTTTGGGGTGTGACATATCGGTATCAGAGCCGAATGTTTAAGATAGGTCGTTAGTGGTGCCTTAGTAAAATGCTTAGGAGCCCCATACGTGCTTATTTGTTTACATGATGTATTCTATTTGATTGTTTACACCTTACGTAATTACTTGTTAGATTAAGTACTTATTTAACTGTTTAATTAATTGTTTATTTTATTTTTCATGCACACACACACAACTCTGAAGCTATGCTTCACTCTCAAAATATTTTATTACTCCGAGACTATATCTCATTTTCAAAATATTTTTATAACTCTGATGCTACGTCTCAATCTTAAAATATTTCTATTTAATTTTATTAAATTGCCTTTTATTGTCGGAAATTTTCTTGAGAATTTCCTAGCTTTGTTTTTGCTCTTTTTCACTTAGAACTAGGGAGTGTGACAAGATTTCCTGACATAGAGGAAATTGTCATGCGACCGACATTTTTAGCATTTAACGTAATGGCTAAACAGTTACACCATTTATTGTGTTTTATTGTTTTTAAAACGTTTAGTCGGGTGTAAAACCCATGGGACGCCATGGACACGCCAACTTTACATTAGCACAATTCATTATATATGCGATATTTTGTTGGAACAATATCATCCGTGATGATACACGAGATGTCCCAACTACTTATGCTTGAGTTCGTTCATTCGTTATTTAGTTTGGTCGGTTAAATCACCATGTAACACTCATGGGCCTGTAAGTCCCCGGTCCCGGTGCCCTGCTTTGGCGTTGGATTTACTCATAAACATAGTTCTAAATATCATAGTGAATTAAAACTTTTTGCAGAATATAAAACCTCAAACATATATTACATAATCATTACAATCTTTCCAAAATAACAACTTTTGTCTTTAAACATAATATAAAAAGTCATATTAAAACATCAAAACATTCTTCTAAAGATGTCAGCCTCTTTAGTCTAATGCCATGTGTCTTCGCTCAAGACAGCTGCCTTAGCCTATTCACCTGCGTGCATACTAAAAGTCAGTTACGCTGAGTGAGTTCTTGTTAAAACATGTAACATATAATACATTCACATACTTACTCATACGTATCCGTAGATACATATTACTTACTTAACCTGGTTATATTTTTTTCATACATACATAAGTATATACTTTCTTTCTTTCTTTCATTCTTTCAAATTTTATCTTGCTTTACATACATACTTATACGTTTTAAAGAGCATTTCGCCCTATAACCTCACAGATATTATTAGGGTCTGCCACCATCCTTCATAGATATTATTAGGGTCTGCCACCTTCTTACCGTCAATTCATACATTCTTTCTTTTTCGTTTATATTTATATACTTTCATGCATACTCTTAATCTTTGATACATCATTCATATATCATACACACATCGTTCAAAGACATTCATATATCATACATACATCATTCATAAACATATACATAGCATATACTTACCACTTAAGGTAAGTGTATTAACTAATCACATCGAGTATGCACACAGCCCCGAAAACATAACAAGGATGTGGGGCTAGAAACTCACCTGACCCCAGTTCCTTTTTGAGTTAATGGTAACTCCTCTCTTTAACTAGGCGCGGCTAACTGTATAAAAATTATACGTATCAATTAACTATCACTACCCATATCGTATTTCTAGTTCATATAACCCTTAACGAATGGGGGTCCGGGGGCAGCGCCCCTGGCAACGGAGTTCTAGGGGCGGAAACTCCTAGCGGGGTCCAAGGGCCAGGGCCCCTGGCTGGGGTTAAGCTGCCAGGTCAGCTTGGAAAAATTTTATTTTCATTAACAGTCCTTTACTGAAAGTTCATCAGAAAATTCCAAGTCTGGATTAATCTAATCGAATTCTCAGTTCTAATCGAATGACCATTTCTAATCGAATGAGCCTTCTATTCGAATGGCAGATTCTATTCGAATGGACCTTCTATTTGAATGGCCGATTTTATTCGAATGGCAGATTCTATTCGAGTGGACCTTCTATTCCAATGGCAGATTCTATACGAATGGACCTTCTTTTCGAATGGCAGATTCTATTCGAATGGACCTTCTATTCGAATGAAACATTAGTTCGAATCAAACTCCCGTTTGAATGGACCCTCCATTCGAATCAACCCTCTATTCGAATGAACCCTTCGTTCGAATCAACCTCTATTCGAATGAACCCTCTGTTCGATTCAGAAATTATGTTCGAATGGACCATTTGTTTGATGCAAATGGTATCTGCACCTTTTTCCTTCTTTCATTTCTTCTCTAATCGAATGCTTTCCATTAGAATGCTTGCTTTTCATTCGAGTATACCCACTGTAGGGTATTAACACCTTTATCATCATTATTACCTCATATATTAACACCCGTTCTCATTTTTTAGTGTTGTATCATCTCCTAAACGTTTTCCTTTCTATCTCAGACCAAGTTCTAGCTTACTTAGCAATAAAGTTTAAACCTTTAATGATTTCAACCCGTTTAAGCTAGATCTTGGGCTGTTAAATGAACCGTACATACTAACGAGTCCATTAAGTCCACTTTTAAATTCAAGTTTACATTTTTATGGTATAAAAATACCTGATTTGCCTTAGTACCAAGTCTTAGGGCAAACCGTTCTTAAAAGCTAAACCTTTATACATAAAATGTATCTCTTGACGTATTTTAAGCTACGGGTTAGCTTCTCGTATAGATATGGGCTTGTTTCTTGCTTGATACTCAAAGATCTAATATGATCTAAGCTTGGTTTGGATCTTGGATCTCGGCCGTGATATTAGGGAGTGTTTGTGTGTGTTTGTGAGTGTGTTATGGAGGCTAAAAGATAAGAATGAGGGTTTTAGAGTTTTAGGGAGGTTTAAGGGGTTTATGTACCCTTACGCCCATGGACCTAAGGCCCATCTTTCTTATATAAGTTCATGACTATTTTAGCCTACCGTTCCTTTTCTATCTTTTATTATTATTCTACTAGCTCAAATTAATTATTCTAAAGTAATTAATATTTTAATATTAATCATGAAAATTTCGGGATGTTACATTTTTTCGTCTCTAACACCAAGTAATATGCTTTTAAGCATTAAACATCATACAAAAATTGAAAGATAGTTACTTGTATTGTTGCATCATGTAATAAAGGAAGCTCCAAGTTAATGCGTAATCCTTTTTGCAGGTTATTTGTTTTGGGACAAAATGGCAAAATACGTACTTTATGTTTGTACGTTTTTTCAATGGACGTCCTTTAGCAAACATAATAACAGAAAACAACATTTATATTTAAAAAGTCTATCACATTTTGTCCTTTGATGATAACCCAGTTAAATTTTCTCGTTCAATCCGGTCATGTGCCTTGCACATGAGGGATAGTTTTGTAAATTTATACATTCGTTTATTTAATAATTTAAATAAACACATAAAGATATTAAAATAAAAACTCTCTCTCTCTCTCTCTCTCTCCCCTATTTGTTTTTCAACCCACCAATCTTCATCCTCATCTCCATTAACATTTGCAATCCTTTCTTCTTCCACCTTTCAACCACTACTCCTCCTACCACCACCCCCATCTGCACCTCTACCACCTGCACCGCCCCACCCCAACACCACCACAAGCCAACACCGGTAATGTCGCCGGCCACCACCGTCGCCAACCCTAAACTGTAACCCTAGCCATTGCATCACAACCACCATCATCAGCCACCAACTAAAACCACCAGCTTTGAATCACAACCTCAGATGAACCTAACCAATGAATCGAAGCGAGGGTAAGTATTTTTTTCATCTATTTCTGCCACCAAGTCTTTGTTTCTACCGTTTAATTGATTATAACAAAACCCTAGAACTTGAATTCGAGATTGAAGGTTTTAATATGTGTTAACCCTAATTTTGAATTGAAACCCTAGGTAGATTCTACTTGCTACAACTTGTAGCCGACATTGCAGTGGTGGTGGCGTGGTCAGCCAGCGGTTATGGTGGTGGTTAGGGTGGCCAGATTTATTGGTAGTTGGACATGATGGGTTTTTTGGGGGACGGATTTGATGGCTTGTGGTGGTCACGATGATACATGTTGGTGGTGATAAGCAATGGTGAAGGTGGATTTGGTAGCCGGAGGAGAAGTGGTTGAAAGGTAGAAGTATAAAGAATGGTAAATGTAATGGAGACGAGGATGAAGTTGATGGGTTCAAGAAGGATGAAGGAGAGGAGAGAGAGAGAGAGTTTTTATTTTAAATATTTTTATGTTTTTATTTTAATTATTAAATAAATAAATGCATAAATTTACAAAAGTAACCTCATGTGCAAGGCACATGACCAGATTTAACAAGAAAATTTAACTGGGTTAGCATCAAAGGACAAAACGTGATAGAGTTTTTAAATATAAAGGATGTTTTCTGTTATTATGTTTGTTAAAGGACGTCCATTGAAAAAATGTGCAAACATAAAGGACGTGTTAGGTTATTTTGTTTTTGTTTTGGTGATTGAAAGTTGTTTATTTGTTTTGGTGATCGAAAGTTATTAAGTTTATCACAGTAATGTGTTCTCTTTGTGAAATGCAAGTGTAAGTGTTGGGCCTAGATTAGTGTGGTTTGTACTTAGTTCAATATGTATTTGGTTTTGTCTTGTAACAACGTTTTGGGCTGCGGGTTTGGCATGTAAGCCGAGATCCCTTGGGATCTCAGTGGGCTTTGGTTAGCTGTTGGGCTAGGTGTTTGGTTCCCTATAAATAGAGCATGCATTGTATAGGGTTTGGGTTGTTTGTTCACTTGTGTTTTTGGCCGTCTATGAGTTACTAGACGTGCGAGTATTGTAAGTGCTTAAGAACCCGACGTATAATACATACGTGTGTTTTGATGCAATCCCCGTATTACGTGTTTGTGTTTGCGTGTGTTCTTGAATCATCAAGTGTTGGATTTCCGCACCAATACTTGTTTGTTGATATCATATTTGTAGTGATCCAGATTCGGGACTTACAATTGGTATCAGAGCCTTAGACCTTATTCAGGCTCGTTATTGTGATATCAAAGATTCAAGAAGAGTGTTCTTGGTGGTTTGATTGTTCTTCCGGCGAAACTGTAACCAGAAAAGAAGAGGAAGATAATTTTTGGGAAAGATTTAATATTGGTTTGGAAATAAATCAAGATCCCTTTTTCTTGGGAATTTGTTGCGAGTTTGTTGACAATCTGTGTTCTCGGCCAAGAACAGTTCTCGGCCACTAGTAGTTATCGGTCAAAGCAGTTCTCGGTCAACGTTTGGGTTCTCGGTCAAAGCTTGGTCAAACATTTGAGTTATCGGTCAAAGTTTGGTCAACTTGGTAGTTCTCGGTCAAACTCAGTCATACATTGAGTTTTCGGTCAGACTCGGTCAATCAGTGTGGACTTGTTCAAAGCCCAGTTAACTGTTTGGGCCTGTTTAAGTTTGGACTTAAGTAATATTTGGACCTAAAATCAATCATTAACCCAATTCAAATGGCCCAGTTAACAAATGGTAGCAATTCAACCAATTCATTACTTCATCAAGAACTTGATTCCATCATGGGGACTGCCACTCGTATACCCCATCTGTTATCTCATGAGGGGTTCAGTGAATGGAAATTTTGTTTTGAACATTACGCCAAGATGAAAGATTCCAAAATTTGGAAAAGTATTGTTAGGGGACCTCAAAGGATCACCTATCAAAAGGATGGCTCTGATGAAGTTCTTGTGAAACCAGTTGCACAGTATGGCGATGATGATTTTGCTAAAGTTGAGGAAGATGAGAAAGCTCTCTCCACTCTAACCATGGCACTCTCACCTGAGATTGCTCTTCAGTTTAGAGAACTTCAATCTGCTAAAGAGTTGTGGGAGGCACTGATAGAAGTATATGAAGGTAATGAAGATATGAAGAGAAGTCGCCAAGATCTGCTGCGACAAAAGTTCAATATCTTTAATGATGTTTTGGGAGAAACGTTGGAATCCAAACTTCAAATATTCATATCTCTTGTGACTGAAATGAGATAAGCAGGGATTTACCTACAAACCTCAGAGATAAACAACAAGTTGGTGAACTCATTGCCGAAAAGTTGGGACATGAATGTTGCGGTTATCAAAAAGACTAAGGACCTCAACAGAATGGGTATGAGTGAAATGATAGCCACTATTAAAGAATGTGACATGGATGATAAACAACGTGCAATAAATCATGCAAGCTCTTACAGTGCGGCTGGATACAATGTTGCCTCCAACAGTGCTTTTATATTCAAGACAATTTCTCACTGTTCAAGGCTACTCAACAATCGCCTCAGGGTAACTTCCAGATGTTCTCATCCACTCGAGGTCAATCATCATCATCATCATCCACCCCACCCCAACCAGCTCCAGTATTCTTCACAAAGTCTGGACAGTCTTCAAATGATACTGGAAAAACTACTCACACTTCCAGTCAGAACTTCAGCCAGATTCCTACCATATCAAAAGAGACTCAAGAGAATATCGCTCTAATGGCGGGATTCATGAATTGCTATAATGCATTTTTGGCTGGAGACTTGGTTCAACCTGTGGTTGCTGCTGAATTAGATCAGATCCATCCTGATGATGTTGAAGAAATGGACATCTCGTGGCAAATCGCCATGGCAGTTTTTCGTGCGAAGAAGTTCACTAAGAGGACAAGTAGAAATAATTGGAACAATCCTAATAATCAAAAGGTGGGTTTTAACAAGGACATCCTTAGGTGCTACAACTGTCACGAGCCGGGTCATTTTGCTCGAGAATGTACTAATCCAACGAAGGATGGAAATACGGAAAGGGCATTGGTTCCAGTTGGGAATGCCAGAGGTGAGGCTGGAGGTAATTCAGGTAATGGTGAAAGAGGTATGGTGGCTCAACAGTTCTCTTAGGAAGGTCAGATGGCTGCGCTTAACATTGGAAATCAGACTGCAAACTTCGCCAATGTTGAAGACACTGGAGAAGAAAATGCAACTGAGGAGAAGGTCAAGGAGCTTCAATTTGCTTATATGGCGTTCACCTCTCCAAATTCATCTGAGGTAAGTTTTCAACCATGTTCTTTGAATTGTGTTGAAAAAATAGAATTGTATAAGCTTTATAACAACAACCTAACTAGAGATATGGAGAGAATAACATAATCATAATCGGAAAATATGGTTTTATAAACATATAGGTTATTTTAACGCTCAGATAAACGTAAAAACTGCGATTGCCGATATTGTTGTCCACTTAAACCCATGCCTTATTCTTTACCGGGACAAATAAGATCCAACAATTATATTACTCAGTGGTTTACACAATTAAGACCCTCTTATTTTCAGCTATTACCGGACCAGACCACCCCAACTTGACTTAAACCTCAAATTAGCATATTTAAAACTGTTATTGCTCTATTTTTTTATATGAATAGTTAAGACGATCAAGGGTATTGTTTATCCACCTAAGCTTAAGCATTAAAGTCTACCAAGCAGCCATTAGATACAATTAAGGTATAATTAATTAATAGCTAGTGTTCCCCACAACATGACATACCCCCGTTATCAAGCAATACCCCAAACCATCACCATAGGTGAGCATGCAAAATTTCATCTGTAGGGTTTACATGTAGCGTGTCCTTTGTGGTTCGTTTCTTAATGGTAATGAGACGCGAGCAAGGGGAGCCCACATGGCTAACAGCGTGGATGATCAAGTCAGTAGTGTATTTGTACTTTTAGTACGTAGTGATCATGTTTATTGACTTATATGGCAGAAAACTGCGGGTATGCTCTTTAATAGCTTTATTTTAAATATTTACAAACCCACTTAGGAATTGTGAATACCCAGATGAATAGACTGCATACAGACCCATGGTCTCCGGACCCAAGGCATCCCATCAATACAAGAATTAAGGTTATAAAACCATACGCCAATGAAGTATAAAACACTAAAACTAAACGATTTAAGATTTATATCACCGGCTACTTGGCATACTCTAACGTTAAACCTACCCAAGCATCATATGATAACGTATTCAAACTTAAAATTTATAATATTTTCACATTTCATACCAAGAATTGAGGCTTGAGTATGGCCCGACCTTTCATTACTTATTTTCCACGGACAAAACGCTTTGCCCACAAAATATTTCCGTTTACCCATTTTATCAAATTGCCCTTTCATTCTCAAGGCTGATCCTACTGACACATCCCAAGTTAAGTGCGTTTTCTTTTATATTATCTCATATTATTAGTAGTTTGAAAAACCAATTTCCGATTTACTATCATTTTTCATTATTTGCAAAAATTTTCATTAAATTTTTGGGACATTTTACTTTTAGGTTCTCAATTAATTTTTTTTATCGTTGCCGAAAACATCAATTTCCCATCCCCACACTTAAATTTCGCATTGTCCTCAATGTGAGAAAAAAGGAAATTGCAAGTAAAATTATGCAAAAAATAAAAACAAACTAATAATTTGGAACAGACTCCCCTGGTAAATAGACGATATGCCTCTTGATTCGTGTTCCATGCTCATCAATTCAAACGGGATCAGCAAACTATCTTTAAATAACGTCATCTTTCACGAACAAAAGCGGAAATACTTAAGCAAATTGCATCCCCACACTTATTTAAAACTCTTGCTCGTCAGCCGTCATCAACCAACCAAGGAATAACCTGCAAGTAAGAGAAGAAACAGCAGGCAAAAATCGGAAATAAAATAAAAATGAAAAAAAAAATAATAAGGAAAGATATTACCGGGTTGCCTCCCGGAAGCGCTAAGTTTATTGAATAGTCTTCAGCCGGACTCGCTCCCGAAACCTCAATCAGGAGGCTTCTCCTTTATTCGCTTCCCATCAATACTCTTCAACACTCTCCTCTTACAACTGGTCGGGAAGAAACCAACTGCACCGCTTTCATGGGCCCAAACATACAACGTGAACTTGGCTCACCAACTCGTAGACTCCCCCAAAAATGATTCCTTGAAGTGAAACGGGAGTGGCGAACTCTTCTGCACACTATGATCTCTGAGCCTAGATATCCTCCTTATTCTTTTAACCAACTTTTTAAACCTCGACACGTCCCGAATGGAGATTGAGTACGGTTCATGTTTTGGTTTTTCACAATCCAAGTGCAATGGTGGGAAGACTGAATCACCAACCACCTCATGGCTCTTCACACAAGGCTCCTTCTTGATCCCCACACTTGGCTCGTTATACAATAAATCTTCGAGCAACTTCAAATCACCAAGTGGGTCAAACTCTACTTCATCCATCACTGTAAAATCCACCAACTCGTCACCAAACTCACCCCTAAACTCTTCCTCCCATGAAGGAACATACTCCTCTGATTGCTTTTCCATCCCCAAATTCTCAAATTCGAGAGTCGGCTCACTAAGTTGTGACTGACTTATTAAACCAAGCCGAATTCCATCTAAAGTTTGTTGGGTCGGAAATGGGGCATTTGGATTTGTATCATGGATGATGCGTAACCAATCAAACATTACCTCATCCGGATCTGGTATTTGTTCAATGAATTCACGGGATGAGTTTTCATAACCCAGAAGATTCCCCTTTAAATCAAACATCAAACGTAACCGGGGTTTCACTCGATTTTTCTCTTTGCAATCCAAAATCCTCTTTATCTCCATCTGCCAAATGGTGTAACATTTTTGTTCTTTGACTCCATTCCCGTAAGTCTCCATTACTGCACACTTAAACAGATACGGATCACGGGCACCAGATAGTAGTAGACGAAAACTAAAATAAACTATATTAATCTAAATATATCTACAAAACTATAAAAACCAAGTCCTCAACTAGGGTCGTTCTCCAATCGCCTCAAACCGTGTCCCCGGCAACGGAGCCAAAAACTTGATGTGCGAAAAGCTATATATAAATATTAATAACTAATTCTCGCAATTCAACACTAAGTTTTAAATTTATAAAACCAAACAATCCTAACTAAACTTTCCACAAAAGGCAAGTGTACCGATCGCGTAGCAGCACAGTCTAATGGAAGTCCGGATGTCGAACACAAAGACACGTGAGAACGGCTCAGATAATAATCCCTAATCTTAGTCCTGCCTGAATAATATATTTCTTTATCTTATTTATTTAAAACTAACTTAACTATCTTAACTTAACTAACGGTGAAACTTAATGAAACTAACGATAATAAGAAAACGAACCACCTAGGTAAGATGACTTAATGGGTATAGGATGGATCAGGTGCTAACAAGTGTTTGAAACCAGATTCTAAAGATGAATTAAGATAGATGCAATCAAAGCAACTGGGTCCCCACGGTCAGTTTTACAAGAAAACCCTAACAACGTCTACTTAGCTTTTAATTCACGGTTGTTTATTTACGTACCCTAATGATTTATTACTTGGTCCGTATCAAAATCACAATCCTCACTAAGGCCCGAGCTAATTACAAACCTAGGAAGAGAGTGGTAATTCAATATTAAGGATAAAATAACTCAACTTACAAACTAACCTAGTCGATAGCTAGAAAACCGAACGTGGTCTCGCAACGGGTAACTAAATCAACTAAAGCAGAGAGATAAGCTAACCCCTAAGGTTTTGGTCCAACTCAAAGAGGATGATCCTACTGACCTAAATGATTCAAGAAACATAAAACCTAATGGCACACGTCTACCACAATCAATCAACACACTCAGTATTAACCGAACTAGCAATTAACGACTACACGAAACAAATTCATGCAACAATCAACTACTCGGGGCTCATGCAACCTAAAATACATCTATTGGAAGCAAGGTTCATGGAATAATATCACAAGTTATGAACTTTACAATAACTAAACAATCAAACACGAAATCAGCACTCGAAAAGCGATAAATCAACCGTTAAACATCAAACCTGGGTGATTCTAACCAATCTAGCCAATCATAGTCAATGAACGGTATAAAATATATATAAAAGTGATGAACATGTTTATATAAATCTGATTACTAAAGGTTTGAGTGATTAAAACTCAAAAACGAACTTAAAACCGTTAAAACAATCAAAACCGACAACCGAAGGATAAAAGATAGAACCGTAAGCTTGTCCTTCTTGGTTTCTCCCTTAGAGCCGGTGTGAGATGGCTGGAAACTTGAATAAAAATCATCATAGGGTTTTAGGGTTTAAATATATATTTAAACACCTCCTTCCTAATATAAAATATATCAAAACAAGCCCACAAGGCCCACTAGAAGATAAAATAGACGTTTTTATGATTTATGGCTGTTCTTGGCAGCCTTGGGACATGTTGGAATCCACCACATGCTGCTTGAATGGTATGACCTGGTCACGTAGCTCGGCCATGCCATTTTCTGACGTTTTTCGACTTCCAGCTCGTTTATCTTTGTACGCGCGTACCGGCTTCATCCGAGCTACCTTTTAGCTGATTCTTTCTCCATTTAACTCGTTTTCTTGCTCTCTTCAACATGGGACCTATCACATACACAAACGTGTAAATTCACACAAGAAATATTGATATTCGTTAACGTTTAAGCACAAAATAACATAAAAACTATTAGGAAAACATGTGGGTTTTACACCACATCAGGATGGAAATTCGGAAAGGGCATTGGTTCCAGTTGGGAATGCCAGAGGTGAGGCTGGAGGTAATTCAGGTAATGGTGAAAGAGGTATGGTGGCTCAACAGTTCTCTTGGGAAGGTCAGATGGCTGCGCTTAACATTGGAAATCAGACTGCAAACTTCGCCAATGTTGAAGACACTGGAGAAGAAAATGCAACTGAGGAGAAGGTCAAGGAGCTTCAATTTGCTTATATGGCGTTCACCTCTCCAAATTCACCCGAGGTAAGTTTTCAACCATGTTCTTTGAATTGTGTTGAAAAAATAGAATTGTATAAGCTTTATAACAACAACCTAACTAGAGATATGGAGAGAATAAAATCAGAGAATTTTAAACTTAAGAAAAATGAAAAGGGCTTTCTAGACAAAATAGAAGCACAGAAGTAGGACATTTCTAAGCTGAAATCTGATTTTAGTATAAAGAATTGTCATCACCTAGATGCCAAACAAGAAATTGCTGAGTTAACTGCCAAATTGGAAGCCTCCAAGTTAGAGATCTTGAATCTAACTAATAAGTTTGAAAAGGCTGAACTTGATTTTAAAAAATTCGATGGTTCCAGTAAAGTAGTTAACTCAATGATTGAAAACCAATTGTGGTGGAAGGAGAATGAAGGTTAGGGAATAGGATATAGTCAAGTTCCCCCCACCTTACAACCAGAATTATGTCCCTACCCCTGCCACCAAAGAACATGAAGAAAATATAAAGGACATGAAGTATGGTAAACAAGACAAAGGTGATAGGACCAGTTCTGTGAATGCTGGTTCGTCCACTTTAAATTTGAACGATTCTAGTGTATCAACTTCATGTGCAGAAAAAGTGATTGTCAAGGATTGGACTGATGAGGATGACGACCCTTGTTTTGAATTTAATAATGACATTGTTTCTGATGTTTCTTTAAAACCTTCTGTTTTGAATTATGTTATTCCGATTGTTTGTGTGGGCTCTGTTTTAAAGAGCAAGGATTTTTTTGTGTGGTTGATTCGTTGCACCTAAATTTGTCAAAGATGGATGCTCTAATGACAAACAAGGTGATAAGTTCAAAGATGAGAACAGGGATTCTCGTAGATTTAAGCAGACTGGTCCACACAACCAGTCCAGACAAGGAGTTGCCCAAAGTGATTTTTTCATAAAACGTCAAACTTGCATTAATTGTGGCACCCATGATCATATTTACAGAAACTGTCCACATCGTCCATATGTTCCTTATTATGGATTTTATCAAAGGAATATGCCTTACATGCCTCATAACACGTACAGGCAAGGATTCAGGCATTATCAGGCTAGTTCCTTTGACGATGATTGGAATAGAAACAAATCTGGTAGGTTTAGTCTTTATTAGACCAAACCTAACATGTCTAAAAGAAAGGTCAGAAAAGGTGCTTCTAGTTCAAATTCAAATATAAGCACTAAGTCTAGACCAAAACAGGAAAAAAGGGTTGATTTGTCTCCTTCCAAACCTAAAACACCGGAGGTTACGACGACCATTCGTACTTATTATGAAAAATCACATAGACACAAATGGTCGCCTAAATATCCGGCAAAAGAATCTGCAAAATTTACTTTTGACGATCAAAAGGATATGTCATGGCAACCCGTGACAACAGTAGTTGAATCAAGGTCACCCAGTGTAAGTATGGACTGGGTACCAAAAACTAACTAATCCCGCGCTTGGTGCAGGGACAGCTATGGAGGAATATCATCAGACCTTGGTATGTTGATAGTGGCTGTTCCAGGCACATAATAGGGTACATTACCCAACTTCTCTACATTCAGACTTTTAACGGTGGGTATGTGTCCTTTACGGGAGGAGAAAAAGGAAAGATCACTCAGAAGGGTATTGTAAGTAACGGTGTTTTAAAATTTGAAAATGTCAATTTTGTTCAAGAATTGAAGCATAGTTTATTGAGCGTGTCACAAATCTGTGACAAAGATTTTTCAACTCATTTCACTAAGAAAGAGTGTCTGATTTTGAAACCTGGTATCATTATACCAGAAAACTAGATTCTTGTTCGATCACAACGAAAAGATAATGCTTATGTGATCGACATGAACAAAAATGTTCCTGACGAAATAACTTGTTTGTTTTCAAAAGTGTCAGAACATAATGCAATGTTTTGGCATAGTCGGCTTGGTCACGCTAATACTAAAAATCTGAATCGTCTTGCTAAAAATAATTTGGTACGTGGTTTACCAATCAAGGATTTTGTGACTATTGAAAAATGTGTAGCTTGTACTTTGGGTAAACATCATCGAAAATCTCACAAGCCAAAGTTGATTAATACTATATCATCAGTTTTTCAATTACTCCATATGGACCTTTTTGGACCAGTTCATGTTTTGAGTCTTTCTCGTAGCTTTTATTGTTTTGTTATTACTGATGATTACTCACGTTTTACATGGTATTTTTCTTGTCAAATAAGAGTGAAACTGCAGATCTAATCAAGAAGTTTGTGATACTCATGGAGAACCAACTGAAATTGAAGCTGAAAGAATTCGTTGTGACAATGGAACGGAATTCAAGAATGCATCATTGAATCATTTTTGTTCAGAAAAGGGGGTGCTTCGTCAGTATAGCGCCGTTTGGACACCACAACAAAACGGTGTGGCTGAAAGAAGAAACAAAACTCTTATCGAGGCAGCAAGGACAATGTTGTGTGATTCTAAACTGCCTTTGTTCTTCTGGGCAGAGGCTATCAATACAGCATGTTATGTTCAGAATCGGGTGATAATTAACAAGTCCAAAATTAAGACTCCATATGAGATTGTTTATGGTCACAAACCCACTATCGCACACTTCAGAGCGTTTGATTGTCCATGCACACTGCTGAATCTTGAGTCTATTCCAAAGTTCGGGGCCGCAGCTGGTGAGTGCTATTTCGTTGGTTACGCGTGTAATACAGCCTACAGGGTATACAACAAATCAACCAAACAGATTCTAGAGTCATATGAAGTTCGTTGGTTAGAAGAAAATGAGAGTGACGCTCGTGTTGGTCTTGATTGGTTATTTGACTACAACGAACTCTCTAAACCATTCAACGTATTTCCAGTCATCAACACAGAGCCTTTAGGTGGTCCCACAGTGGAAGCCGCAAAAGATAATTCACACGCAGTGTCTCACATTTCTCCATTACTGGATGATGACGTCGCTGAGTTAAGTAATGATTCACCTGCAACTGACACTCAGCCCAAGGAATCTTTAGAAACTGGTTGCTCACCGAACATGTTTGAAGATGATGCTACTGTTGAGGGGGAGAGTTCCATCCGTCAGATCTTTAGGAGCGCACTGTTTCCCGATGCCATTCCAAATGAATATGTTGCCGGTACTTCGTACTCCCACAGTACGGCGACATCTTGCTGGAAGAATCCCCTTGCTGATTTTAATGAGAACGTGTCAAATTTTCAACCTAACAATGATGTTTCCGATCATTTAATTCCGCCAAGAATCTAGAAGAATCATCCGATATAAAATGTCATAGGTCCCATTGAAGCGGGAGTGTCTACCAGAAGTCAGACAAGATACATAAACAGTTGTATGTTTTCCTGCTTCATTTCTCAAATTGAGCCAAAAAATGTTGAAATGGATCTTCAGGAACCTAGTTTGGTTGATGCTATGCATGAAGAATTGAATTAGTTTGATAAGTTGAAGGTTTGGAGATTGGTTAAGTTGTGTAAGCAAATAAATCTCTTGATACAAGATGGGTCTTCAGAAACAAGCAAGATGACACCGGGGTTATTGTTCGAAATAAGGCACGATTGGTAATTCGTGGTTTTCGTCAGGTTGAGGGGTTAGATTACACTGAAGTCTATGCCCCATTGGCTAGACTTGAGGCCATTAGAATTTTTCTGGCCTATGCATCATACATGGGGTTTTACAGTGTATCAGATGGATGTTAAGATCACTTTTTTGTATGGTGAAGTCAAGGAGGAGATTTATGTTGATCATCTACCGGGTTTTGTTGATTCTAAGAAACCAAATCACGTCTACAAGCTAGACAAGGCATTGTATGGGTTACATCAGGCTCCTCGAGCGTGGTATGCTACATTGACCGCACATCTTCTTGATCATGGCTACAAGCGTGGAACCATCGACCAAACCATGTTCCGGAAAACTGTTGGAAAAGATTTGATTCTCGTCCAGATTTATGTCGATGATATCATTTTTGGATCCACTAGTTGTGCACATAATTTGAAGGTGTAATGAAAAAGAGATTTGAGATGAGTTTGTTGGGTGAAATGACAACGTTTCTGGGGCAACAGGTTCGCCAAAGCTCGATAGGAATTTTACTGCACCAAGGGAAGTATGTTGAAGATATGCTGGCAAAGTTTGAACTTCAGGATTCTAAGAGTGCCAACACTCCCATAGCAGAAAATCCACTATTGTTATCTGATCCTTAAGGGAGTCCCGTAGATCAAACGTATCTCACAGCCAGTCGTCCTGACATCATTTTTGCAGTCTGCCAATGTGCTCGTTTCCAGCCTAATCCTAAACTCTCTCATTTAATTGTTGTTAAACGTATTTTTAGATATCTGAAGGGACAACCAAAGTTAGGTCTTTGGTATCCCAAACAATCAGAATTTGATCTTTATGCTTTTGCTGATAGCAATTATGGTGGAGATGACATAGACAGGAAATCCACGTCAGCTGGTTGCCAGTTCTTAGGAGACCATCTCATTTCATGGCAGTGTAAGAAACAACAGATGGTGTCTACCTCGACCGCCGAAGCGGAGTATGTTGCCGCATCTGCTTGCTGCTCTCAGGTTATCTGGATGCAAAACCAATTGCTGGACTACGGTTTGGAATTTCTTGACACTCCTATTTTCTGTGATAATGATGCGGTCATTGCAATTGTGAAAAACCCAGTTCAACACTCTAAAACCAAGAACATCGATATTAAAATTCATTTTATTCGTGACTGTTTCGATCAAAAATTGATTCATCTTGAACAAGTCCACACTGACAACAATGTGGTGGACTTATTTATAAAACTGGTTGAAACAGCAAAATTTAATGTGCTTGTGGGTTTTCTTAAAATGCTTCGTTTCGAGGATTGAGTCTTTTTGGGTATAAAATTTGTCGGTTGCTCAAGTTTGAAGTACATATACTTGTATATGGTTGGTCCGGTGTTCTAATTGTAGTTTCACAGGATAGCCATTTACCTAACGACTGAAAGCAACCGGGGCGATTATGGTCTGTTTTGTGTTTCGTATTCTTTCACTTAAAATTATGTCGGTAACCCTGAGCTGGAAGGACATGTGTCTCATGCATGTTTGGTCCGGTTAACCACTTGTGGTCATACTGGATAGCCATTTACTTGAAAGCTTAAAGTGACCGGGGTGACTGAATTCTTAACACGTGTATTTTAAGCAACTCCTTGGGAAATGATATTAATATTCGGTTTACAGCTTTTTAGAAGCTTCAAAATATTTTCAAATGAAAATTGATCCAACCTTTGGAAAGTGATAGATAAATTGTTTTTGTGTGCCTAACGGGTGAAGTTATTAAGCTTTAAAGGCTTTAGACCAGTCATTGATTTGTATGGTAGCTTTCCATGATGCGTAAAAGTTGAGGTGATATAAACTAAATATGCTAAACTTAATGTGGAGAGTCATTTTGAAGAAATGTGCATGTCTCCATATCCATCTCTCCGAATGATAGGTAGAAAAACAATTACCCAGTCATACACGAGCCCGTTAGTGTCTTGATCACCAAAATATATTGTATTATATTATTCGTTTAAAAAAAAGGTATGTGAAGAGTTCTTTTTATCCTATCAATTTATTCTATTAAAATTTTATGTTTTTGAAAGCTTATAGGGTCAAACTAGAACTACAGAGATGGGGGCATAAAAGTAAGTCCTGTCATGTCTCAAATGAAAGGCCTGTAAGTCCGGATGGCTTGTAAGTCCAACGTTCAACCTTAAAGCTTAAAACTATGTTTACTATCTATAAAATCTTTTGATCAAGCACTAGGGGGTTGGAGTCAAATTGGGGTGATCTGGGGAAAGCCAAATACGCTTTGAGAAGAGATAGGAGGCATTACAGATCCATGAGTGATGTCCATTTAAGCTTTATGCCGAACTGAACCTAACTCATATCACTGAAGCAATGAAAATCATGCTAAGTTTGTTATACCTGCTATCAACCTGTGTCTTTATGTCATAATAACGTTGAACATGAATCCTAGTGACAACCTCTTAAACGATATGATTCCATGTTCGGATCTTTTCATAAAAGGGCAACGTTTTTACTAAAACTGAAATTTGATCCCGATCTTATAAAATTCAAGGGAGTTCTTTTATACGTTGATTGGTTTTCATTCCTTTTTATTAGTTCAATTTAATTTTATTTAATTTTATTTAATTTTTGTTTTGTTTGAGTTATCTCGAAATTACTCTCCTCGAAACGTTTAATTTTACTGAGTTTGTTCTTATTTTTGGGTCATCTTGGGTCTGGGCTGACTGTTTGCTTGAGCCCATTAAGGTTCTCGGCCCTTGTTGATTGGGGTATAAATGTAACCCCAAACCTTTTATTATCTACTTTTCATTCATTCACTCAAGTACCCTTTCATCTCTCTAAAACCCTTCTGCCAGCCGAAAACATTCTCTTGCATAATCTAATCTTATTAAGCTATGATCTTGTTTGTGTGTGCTATCTTACAGGTAAATGAGCATAGGCTCAAATCAAAACTCTCTGAAAGTTATGTTATTGAAGAAACTGACATATGAACAGACATCTTATGGATTAGTCGGATTCATGGGTTATTAGGATTTGGGGATCTCGGTTGAAGTCTTGGAGTCTATTTTCGGTTGTAAATCTGAAAATTAAGATAGACTAGTTGCAGGTTTAATGGAAGTTTCAGTATTTTGGAGAAGATGGCACATTTTCCAAGGAGGAACCCAAGGGGTTCTCTGTCCACAGCTGTCAAAGAGATCTCGGTTGACTTTCGTTAACCGAGATCCCTTTGCCTTGACCGAGAACTCCCGTTCTCGGTTAAATGTTGACCGACAACTCCGTTCTCGGTTATTTTCGTTAACTTTTGCTGACTTTCGTTGACCGAAAACTCTGATGTTGACCGAGAACACACCTCATTGAACGAGATCTCTCCAATTGGGCCTAAAGCTCACTGTTGGGCCTAACCCATACTGTTATTATGTTTTTATGGTTCTTTAATAATTTTTGGGCTAAAATCTTTAATCCTTAAGCCAAATCAACTAATGATTTGATTTTTACTAACTTGATTCGTTTGATGCAGTAATGGCTGATCAGACTCCATTAAAGTTTGTTGATATGCACAATATTGCTGGACACCTATATGATCCACCACTGGCTCACAAAGAATTCAAGTCTATGATTGTCGCTCTCAACACGTGCAGGATTTCTCACGAACTACGAGAAAATCTTGTTATATGCAAGAAGATGATCACAGAGTTTTGGAACAATGCCTTAATCAACCAACGAGGGAAAGATGGAGTTGTGTCTATAGAATCCAAAGTTCAAAAGAAGCCAGTTAGTATCACCGAGGCTATCATCAGAGAGGTGTTGCTGTTTGATGATCAACCTGATTACCCTCAGAATACTGTACTGCTGACGTTACTGAGATCCTCACCACAATGGGTTACGAGGGCACTTATCCTCCGGCAATCAAGAAGCTATTTCACCCTTACTGGAGGTTCTTAATTCATTCGTTCTTTACTTGTGTGTCGGGGAGAAAGGGAGGTTCAGACGAGATAAGTCATACATAGATGTTTGCTATTGTTGCTCTGATCATGGATTGGAATTACAATTATTCCAAGTTTGTTTGCAATGAAATGATGAGCAATCTGAAAGGGAAAAAGAAAGAGATGTTCCTTATGTATCCAAGATTCCTGCAGATGATCTTCGACTCTCATTACACCGATCTCGTCAAGTCTGTTGATACTTTAGACATGAAGTCAATGGGACCCAACACTTTTGGGTTAATGAAACAGTCCAGGAAAGGGTCCAAGATCGTATATCAGGGCCTCAATGCTCTGGTGAAATTTGGACGATTTTCTGAGACAGAACCTGAGCCAGTTATTGCTCAGGTTGCTGATGAGCATGTGGCACCAGTACAACCACGTGTTGTAGCTTTTGAGATTTCTGGTGATGAAGATGAAGAGATAGAACATCATAACTTGAAGACCGCTCCAAGTGCTCAGGATTTAGAAGATTTTGTAAGATTCAAAGAACAACTTCAGTCAACTGTTCTGAAGCCTCCTCAGACAGTTGCTGAAATCAATGAAGAAGATTTGGTTGAAGATCCAGCCGCCGACCTCGCTCCACGCAAACGTAAAAGGAATGATTCGATGCCTGGCGTGCTGGATAGTGAACATGAAACAACTACAACACCAAAATCTTGAAACCACTAGCCCACAACAACAAATTTACCAACCTTACCAACCTGAACGATCACCATTGTTACTAGGCGTGCGAGTATCGTAAGTGCTTAAGCACCCGACGTATAATACATACGTGTGTTTAAAAGCAATCCCTGTGTTACATGTTTGTGTTTGCGTGTCTTATTGAATCATCAAGTGTTGGATTTCCGCACCAATACTTGTTTGTTGATATCATATTTGTAGTGATCCAGATTCGGGACTTACAGTAAGATTGCATAAAAATTGATAATGATTCTTTTACACTAAAAATAGTATCTGGAGATACAAGACCATCTTATTAAGTAGTTGTTGGTTTAGATAACACATGGTATCTTTTCACGGAGAGGTATATTAAGATGACAGGTTTTCCCAGTTTTTTAAACTTCAACTATGAATCGAGAATTTCCGACAAAGAGGAGTTGATGAAGAATCTAAAACCTGAGGAAGAGGGGCTTTTTGGTTCTTAACAATAGCATCAACCAAAGGAAAGCTTTGATACTTGCGTTTTGTCTGTCGATCAGGCATTACTTTGTTTTAATTTATACGAAGTGATGGCCGGTTAATTTGTATATGTTTTAGTTCGTTTATTGTTTAGTTTTAACTGTTTATTCTAGAACTATCGATACTTCATACGTGTATTATTGGATTTCAGGTCACAGGCGTTAGAGTACTCAATATGGACCTGTTGTGACACGGAATGAAGATCCGGGATGTCTAGCACGCAAAACGATGAAGTTTATTGAAGTTTGCTGTAGCAGGGACCCATCACGGTACGCGATGTGCTTGCTGAGGGACCCATCACGTACCGCGATGGGAGATTAAGTTATGTTTTACTTTTTGGTCAATCGCGGTACGCGATTGACCATTGAAGACCCCGTCGCGTACCGCGATGGGGGTGCAAATGGGAATTTTAGGTTTAAATAATATCTTTCATTCTCAAGAACCCTAACTCCGTTTGACGAACCAAAGGCGATTCCAGCAGCTCCAAGAGGAGATTTCCATCACCATGGCTTGTGCCAGGACCTCACGCATGATCCATATCATCCGTATCGAAGATTTGATGATGTCACGGCTCGGCTAATCTCCTAGAATCGCACCCGGGATGTATAGTTTGTAATCTTTATAGTTTTTCTCATGTGATTAAAAACACTTGTGTATTATTATAGATGATTGATACATGATTATTGATGTTTGGTATTTCTGAGTGTTCGGTCGGTTTAGGTTTACGTTGGTCTGAACGATCTGTTACCAGTTGCTAGATAATTAGTCATATAACTGTTTGGTTAGATTAAATACGATAAAACATACGATTGCCCTAAATTGAGTCACACTGGCAAGGACTGTTTGATAACCAGTGCCGTGTGTAAAGTGATTGTTGATGTCTAAGGTTTTGTCTGATTGATCAGTTTTTAGTTAATCGTTAATAATTAATCTGTTAGGTTGCATGAGATTACTGTTGGTTGCTTACTTGAATTCCCGGGTGTGATTTGTTTGTTATCTGCATAATACTCGTTTATTTGTTCGTTGCTTAGTTCTCTAAATTCAAACTATTTCTTGTGTGATCAGCACTAAAATCATTCACTTTATAATTAGAAATCTGTTACACGAATGCATTGACCACATAATCCTTGTGATACGATACCCTACTTGCTCTAACTATTTAGAATAATTAGGTTTTTGATTGACTCAAACAACGGTCATCAAAACACTTAAACCGAAACTTAAACCGCAACTTTGACCAAGCTGGACCATTCGCTCCAAATAATAACCCCAACCGCCGAGTTCGGATAAATATCGATGATGTTCAACTGAGTATTCCGACAGAAGATGAAGACGAGGGGGAAAATAATAATGGAAACGAAGGTTTGGAGATCGATAATGAGGTAGACTGATGGGTTAGAGGTAATCGGGCAGTTGAGCCCGAGAGCGAGGGTTTTGAGCAGGAAGATGTGGGTGATGGTAATTGGGATGAAGAGGTAGAAGAGCCAGTCATTCGGAGACGGGCTGAGCCAGTTAACAGAAACGGAAGGGGTCGAGAAAGGGTGAATCGGGTGGAACGACCCGAAAGAGTCCGTGGTATTCCAGTTAACCGGGGCGGTTTGACGAACCCCGGGGGGCCAAGGAGGAATTATATGGCCCCGGTTCATGGTGTTAATAGTCGGTTCAGACCGGCTATCTCAGACAGAGCATCCCCGTTGGTCCCACAGGAACGAGTGCCGGGGTGGCAAACTTTCAAGTCCCGACTATCTTACATCAACATCGTTTCTCATTTCCACGGGATGGCTTCAAAAGACCCGTATTCGCACTTGAACGATTTTTCGGCTATTTGCGAGTCTATTGGTGATGGCACATTTGATCAGGATGAAGTCTGATTGCGATTATTCCAGTTCTCTCTAAAAACAAAGCAAAACTCTGGTTTAATTCGCTATCGATGCACAGTATCAGAAATTGGGCCGAAATGCAGCAGGTTTTTCTAAACGAGTTCTATTCACAGTCGAAGACTACCGAGGCCCGTTCAGACATTCATAATTTTTCATAGTTATCTGGTGAGTTATTTCATGAAGCCTTTACCAGGTATAAAGACATGATCAGGAAATGCCCACATCACCAAATCGAACTGTGGTAACTAGTAAAGTGTTTTGTTGATGGGTTGACATACGAGGACCGAAAGAATCTTAATGCCTCGTGTAATGGTCAGTTGCTGAATCAGCCTGAGGAAGATGATTGGGAGTTTCTAGAGTTTATGTGTGAAGATTCGAAATCTGAAGTAGCAGCTGAACGACGAAGACGGGGTAATTCATCAAGGTCAGTTAAGTCAGTTGCGAGTGAATCTGAAAGAATTACTGAGTTGGAACGTGAACTGGCTGAGTTGAAGAAGGGTAAGAAAAAAGAGGTCGGGAAAGTTGGTGTTAAATTCCCGGTTTGTGAAGATTGTGGTGAACTCGGGCATAAGGCAGAAAATTGCCCCGAGTATTATGATGATGAGGAGGATGACACCGAGGAAGTTAATTATGCTTACGGGGATTCCAAAGGCCAAAGGTTCAATTCGAACACATATCACCCGGGTCTGAGGAATCACCCGAACTTTCGTTACGGGAACGCGTCTTCTCAATTGAACCCGAAATTTCAGAGATCGAGCCAGAACAGATTGCAGGGTAATTACCGCCAAAGCGGTTACCAACAGGGTTTGAGTAATCAGAATCGGGGGTATAACAGAGATGGTAACCGGGGCGGAAATTCTCTGGGTAATCAGGATCAACAGAAAGGGTCCTCGGGAAATTCGGATGAGTCGGTGCACTCAAAGTTGGATGCATTATTGAAAGTTATGACTGATCACAAGGCCGAGACGAAGCAACAGTTTGAGTTACGGGATAAATTGTCGGAGGCAATGATGAAGCAAATCGGTCAGCTCGTTTTAGACATGGCGAAATTACAGAAGAATGCGGGCCAATTTCCGAGCGACACCACAATTAACTTTCAAATAAAAATATTTAGATTATATAATATTATAAATATTTTCTTTTGGGAAATTATATGCGTAGTACAACTTGGTGTGTTTGGATTTTAGAGATCATGATGCAATCTTAAATCCTATACCGTGTCATAAAATGTAATATTTGATCAACTGTTTGGCTTTAGAAAACGATTTGTGTAATCGTTTGTATTCTAACTATAGTGTTAGAACTGATCTTGGAAAACCGTTCGGATTTCATTAGTTTTGTTTAATGATTTTTGCAATCGTTTGTGTCTAACAATTGTGTTAGAAATGCTTTTTAGTAAACCATTCGTTTCTTGTAAACGTTAAATATCTAACATGCGTGTAAGATACGATTTATTTATAACGTTTTGTGTAAACGTTAATTTTCTAATGGATGTGTTCGATAATTCAAGCTTTGCTACTTAAGTGTAGTAATTGTAACAAGTTGATGTTAATTTGAACATATTTGTTCAAGTGTATGGTTTCAAAAGTAAAACGAGGATATGAGGATATGTGTGCATGAATTTCTATTTGAGGGAGTACTTGTATACATAATATAAAATGATATCACTGAGATGATTCATGATGGATGATGAAAGTGTTGAAGATATAACACTTTGATATTTGATGTGTAAACGTTGTCTAATTATCCATATAGATTTTTTATGGATAGTGTAAAGAAATAATTTCGTATAAGATACAACTTGTGAGTTGTTGCGAAGATTAAAGTCTAAGACGCGACTTCAAATATATAATCACATCATGAGAGGGTTATAGAATAACGAGGTGAATACATTAAGATGAAATAAAAATGAAAGTGATGTGCAACTCCTCGGAAATCAATAAATACGAATTATTATATGTTAATGACGTATTAACTCCTTGGAAATTCATTGAGTGTGAATTGTAACATATGATTTAATATATGTTAATGACAAATTCACTAAGTGTGAATTGTAACATATATAACGTATTAACTCATTGGAAATTCACTAACTGTGAATTGTAACATATGAATTAATATATGTTAATCACGTATTAACTCTTTGGAAATTCACTAAGTGTGAATTGTAACATATGAATTAATATATGGTAATGAGATATTTAAATCCTTGGATATTCATCATTGAAAATTCACCGACTTAATTGAATAAATCTCAAGGGATTTACTATAATATGCTTACAATAGCGATGGGCATGTAGATGTTTCTACCATCAAATGTGAGATAGATTCGATCTTACAAAATCATACATGGGAACTAGTGGATCTTCCTCGAGGATGTAAACCACTAAGATATCGATGGATCTTCAAGAAGAAGATGAAACCTGATGGCACCATCGATAAGTATAAGGCACGGTTTGTGATCAAAGGATATAAACAACGAGAAGGGTTAGATTACTTTGATATGTATTCGCGAATTACGCGAATAACCTCTATCAGGTTGCTATATCGTGGAAATCATCAACACAAACAGTTATAGCTAGATCCACGATGGAATCAGAATTCATCGTCGTAGATAAAGCGTGCGAAGAGGCAGATTGGTTACGTCAATTTGTTGAGGATATACCAAGATGGCCTTAGCCGGCATCGGCCATTCGTATACATTGTGATAGCCAATTGGCAATTAGCAGAGCTCATAGCACAATGTATAATGGTAAGAATAGACATATTAGACGTAGACATAATACAGTACGACAACTAATATCTACTGGAATTATCACCGTTGACTACGTGAAGTCAAAGGATAATATTGCGGACCCGCCAAAAGGCCTAAGTAGAGAGTTAGTTCATAAGTCATCCATGGGAATGGGACTGAAGCCCTTGAAAAATTAAAGTTAATGCAAAGGAAACCTAACTCAACAGATTGGAGATCCCAAGAATTGAGTTCAATAGGAAAACCTAATTGTATGAATTAGTGTGGTCACTGTTGGGGGGGGGGGGATAACCCTACAATATAAGAGGGAGTTTACTACATAGTTAGGTAACCTTCCTAGTCCATTCCTAAAGTGACGGGTGTGAGGCTAAGCACATGGCTTTTAATGATTCGACCAAGGTAGTCATACATAGTGAATCACCTATGTGAGAGAGAAGTGGGGTCGCTTCGAAGGGTGTTGTTGGGCACAATACTTAATAGCTCTTGAAGAATCAGGCGCATGTTCATGAACATAACGAACATAACTATGAGGACTTGACTTTGTCAAGGGAGAGTCTTGTGTGAAGTGTATTTTCGTCTACACAAACGGCATACGAGTTCAAATACATCACTGTCTACTCAGAGCCAGTGGGCTAAGTATGCTTCTGTAAGGCCCCGTTACCGGTTCCTTACTTTGGACGTTGGATTTACTCATAAACATAGTTCTAAATATCAGAGTTAATTAAAACTTTATGCGGAATATAAAACTTTCATAACATTACATAATAAATCATAACTTGTCTTAATTAAACATTCGTGTCTTTCAATTTAAACATCAAATCATAAAAACAACTTGAGTCTTCAGATGTCAGACTTTTATTCTTCTGCCATGTGTCCCCACTCAAGCCAGCTGTCTCATCCTACTCACCTGAGTGCATACTAAAAGTCAGCTACGCTGAGTGAGTTCTAGTTAATCACATATCATACAATACGTACACTTACCTTCAATGATGCATCCGAAGATACATAATAATTACTTTACTATTTTACTTTCATTACATAACTTCATACATATGTACATACTTTATTACTTTCATACTATATATTTACTGTCAATTCTATCTCAGATATTATTAGGGTCTGATCCCTTCCTTTTCTATCTCAGCTATTATTAGGGTCTAATCCCTCTTTCCTTTGTCTATCTCATATATTATTAGGATCTGATCCCTTTACTGTCTATCTCAGATTTCAGTAGGGTCTGATCCCTCTTTATTTCTCTATCTCAGATATTATTAGGGTCTGATCCCTTTCTTCTCTATCTCAGATATTATTAGGGTCTGATCCCTTACTTCTTCATCTTCGTACATTCTGTCTTTACATACCCGTAACATACATATACATTCTTTACTCATTCGTACATATTCATATGTTGTACATATATCTATCATACACATTCATCTATTACATACATACCTCCCTTGTCAATACGTGCAATATCTGAAGATCGTTCACGTACCGACAAGCTTTCGTTCACATTCAAGATATACATAATTAACATATAAGTCATACATGTCATACACTTACCATTTAAGGTAAGTGTATTAACTATCACATCGAGTATGCACACAACCCCGAAAACATACAAGGAAATGGGGCTAGAAACTCACCTGAATCCTGTTTCATTCTCCATTTATTGGTATTCATTTCCTTAACTGAGCTCGGCTGACTGTACATTAATTATTCGTATCATTATATATATATATGCTATCCATATCGTATTTCTAGTTTAGTGATAACCCTCAACGAATAGGGGTCCGGGGGCGGCAACCCCTAGCAAGGTCCATTAACTGTCTTAACACATTTACCATTAGGATTTTAAATTATTATTTTATTGTCTAACTCATTTTTATAGCGAATTAAGCCTAATTCGTTATCTGATCGTAGCCTGATTCGTGGTCTAATTCGTTATCAGAATTTAGCGAACTGGTGAGTAACGAATCACCTGATTCGTCATCTTACCTGATCTGATTCGTTAGATTAGTTCGTTAGCTAATTCGTTATCTTGACGTGACTTGATTTATTATCTTAACATAACGAATTGGGTGAGTAACGAATCACTTGATTTGTTATCTGATCATAACGAACTGGGGAACTGATTCGTTATCTTGTCCTGATGAATTGGTTAACTAATTCGTTACCTTATCTTAACGAATTGCATCAATCTTATCCTGACTTTGACTCCGAGGTCAAAGTCAAAATCGATATGAACAATACGCAGTCAACGTTTATCAGATCTGCAATTAAACCTTCGATCCTTAACGAAACATCATGATTTAGGTATCAATAAACTCGGAATCACCTCGCCTGCAAACCCCAACCATCCATTCATCCAAATATCCGTGTTTATAGGGTGCGATTTATGCATCTATATTACGGGTTATTTTAGGTTAACAATCAACCTATTAAATGTTAATCAATTTTAGTAAGTTTTGTTTCGTTAGATTCGTTTTCACAAGACTCAAACATATCTATGATTTCTAAACGATTTTGAACCTATATGAACAAGTTCTCGATATAAATGTACCTTAAACGAGTCGTTTTACGAACACGGTCTAGTCTTGATGTTGTTTAGGTTTGTCACGATGATCTAGCACCAACGGGTTCGGGTTTTCACCTTTGGATCTTGGCTCGGGGTGAAGGATAGTGTTTGTGTGTTTTTGATTGTACAGGCTATGGTGTAGAGATGAATAAAAATGGAAAGGTTTAGGGTTTAAGGGGTATTTATACTACCTTAAGCCCATGGACCTAAGGCCCATTCCATCTCTTATTCCATTTTTTAAAGTCCAAGACCATCATCTTATAGTTTATTAATCTAAACCGACACACGACATTTTATTGAATAAACGAAATTTCATTTATTTATTATAATCAAAAGTGGGATGTTACAGCTTCATAAGCAAAGGTTCAAAGGATAACACCTACCTATTATATGCAAGATTCAACTGCTGAAATCTAATCGGAATAATGTTGTTGTTTCGACCTCCATTCATGTGGGGGATTGTTGGAAGTTTTAAGTAAAAGTGTGTGTGAATGAAGTCTTAATAAGGAAGTGGTAAAGGTTGTCCCACATCGGATTGGGAACAAAACAACGAGTGGTATATAAGGTAGAGCCTTTACCACTCATTTGAATCCTTATGACATGTTTTACCACAAGTCCTACGCGCGCGCAGGAGGTGGTGCAAATATGGGTTTCTGGACTAGAAATTCATCGAACTCATGCGTGCCCGCACGTCCCGCGGACACGAATGCAGCTTCATAAAAACCCGAGTCCGCGTGAGACGATTTTTTGAATTCGTTATTGAGATTCAAAATCTGTTGGTTTGGTCAATACCATTAATGATCATAATGATTATGATTATTATTATTCAGTTTTCTATTCTGCACTAATGGTCATTATAAGAATATTATTATTATTTAATATTCTTTAATGGTCATAAATCAGAATTGATTATATGATTATGATTTTTGGTTATAAATACCATGATCATTCTTCAGTTTTAGACACAAAAACATACACACTTCATCTTCCTCTTTGCTGCAACAATATTGTTTTCGTTTTCGTTTTAGGCAAGTGATCTAGTTTGGCGGAGCTACGATTTTGTTACGAACCGGAGTACCCTGGGAACACAAGCCCGGTTTACTTTTTCGTTATGAACGGAGTACCGCGAATCTGTTTAAGGGAATTGTTTTAAACACAAGCCCGGTTTACTGTTTCGTTTATTTTCGTTTCTTTTTCTGGATTTTATAATACAAGTTTTCTAACATAATAATTATTGGATGTTAGAGGTTATTGAAGGCTAGGAACGAAAATTGCATAATGAGAAAGAGATCAAGAGTGAAGGCTTAATGGGAGACATAAAAGCTTTTGGTTTTTTATGGTTATAAAATAGGTTGAAATCAGGGCCGGCTCCGAAAAGACGAAATTTTTTTTGGGCCAAAGGCGAAATTTTTTTTGGGCCTTAAGTAAAAGGAACATTTTTTTTTTGGTTTAAACGATTTAATTTTAAGTGGGTTTACTTACTACTTAGTTATGATTTGAGTTGTGTAAAACACTTGTGTATAAAAATAAACATATAAATGTCTCAATTAAGACTAGAACCCACAACCTCTTGGTTAGATGTCATACCTCTTTGCCACCAGACCAAACTAGTGGTTATCAAATTATGTTGAAACATTGATTATACATAATTTTTTTCATAAAAATACATTTTTTTTTAAATTCGGGCCTAGTGGGGTGTCGGGCACGTGGCCATCGACTACCCGGTCACACCCCTAGGTCGGCCTTTGTCGAAATAAGGGGAGGTGGTTTGGGATTGATGGTGTAAGAATACTTTAATGTAATTGTTCCTCCTTTGTGGTTGTGCGCAGTTGCTCCTCCGAGCTCGATGGAGGGGCTGCCGTTGGTTTGTTGTAGCTGTTGTTTGGTTTTCATAAAATTCAAGTTAAAAAAAAAAAGAGTTAATAGCTCCATCTATTTAATACACGACTTAAATGTCAAGATAAATTAATTATTAGAATAATGGTAGTTAAATTGGAATGTCTTTATGACTGGTCAACATGCGCATATGGCATGTTGATTGGTCAAATACATGACACTGTAAAAGACTAAAAGTGACATGACCAAATATAAATGCACTCTCACAAACTTCCACAAATAAAGTGACATGCAAGCAGCTAACTGTCCCTTGTAAATGTAATACGTTTGTGGAATACATGCGACGGGTTTGAAATTAGCGACCCCGCATTTGCAATTTCAATTTATGTGATTTCACCATTTCAATTTATAAAGCCACTTGTCATTTTATTTTACATTTTTTTAGTTAGTCTTCTGGTCCGATAGTATGAGTGTGATCGTTAAGGTTTGAGATCTTGTGATTAAACATTTGAAATCTAATCAAATGAGAATTTTCTCACAATGGTACATTTCATCCTTGATAGTGTTATTGGGAGAGTAAAATTAGTATGAACGGTTTTATATCTCGCCTTAGACTCACTCGGGTATTGCGGTAGTTTCAAACGTTATTAAAGAAAGACACTAGGCATTTTATTTATTTATATTTTTAGTATAGCATTCTCAAGTCCCGGATCGATAATCGAACACGAATTAAACGTCTAACTCTCGTTTATATTAATCAGAAAATAATACTCAAAAAACTGATTAGAACTCTAAAACCCTAACTCGGTTTGACTCTTGATGAACCCTAACTCGGTTACACATCACACCACAGTTTCTATAATGTCTAACCATAACTTGGTTTATATAGACTAACCTAACTTGCTAGACAATGCATTACCAATTATAATTACAATACAATTAGGAAACATAACCACTATGGCCTACTTGTCAATATTGGTCCCTCAAGTTCACCGACTTGTGACTAGAGTCTGAAACTACTTCCAACAATCACCCCCCCTAATTTCTTACTCGAAATAGGTGGTTCTTCAACTATGAGCATGTCTATTTTGCCCTGTTTGATTTGACCCATGAACTTGACCTTCTCGGTTTTCACAACCATCTTGGTCTTGATCTCCCAAAACTCCTCTTAATCCATGACTATGTTCTTTCGGCTCTCCCGAACTCGACTACTTCTGTGACCTTCCCGACCATTCACTCTGTCGTATGAACTCGCATGACCACTTCTTTGGTTGCAATCTCGGTCATCTAATCGAGCGAACATCAGTCTTCTTGATCTTCTTAGTAAGCACCCCGTTCAATCCAACAAATCAAATCCTTAGGTTAGAACATAACTCGTTCAACCCATATAAAACAAAATCTGAATTAGACTGACTTGTCCAAGTCAAATAAAACCTAAGATTTGTTGAATCGACAAAGAAAAAAAACAACCCAAGTTGTGTCTTTTTCTTTCTACTTTGAATTTCTCTTGCCACTAAAAAATTCTCGTGACACCAATTCACTATGCCACCTGCCTTTTTGACTTTGTGACCAAACAACCAATGGAATTACTCTTTTTCCTTTTGCAAATATAATTCCGATCAAAACATAATTCACTCTTGCAAAAATTGTTTTATCTCGTCGTCAATTTACTTAAAAATTTCAGTACCTATTACCGTTTCAACTAGGTTCGAAAAACCCCTGGAATAGCACCGATCTGAAACCAATTTGTTTCCGAGTTGTTGACACGAACAACCTACTTGCTGCCCGCCGGTGGTAAACACTTGAAAACTGATCGCCGCCGTAGCAGGTCCGACCGTGAAAAGCAACTCCGATTCGGAAACCCAACTTGGTTCCGATATGTGTCAATGATAGCTCCTCCTCAATCAACCACTCGCCGCCAACCAATTATCGATTTCTTGAACTTGGCTCTGATACCAATTCAAGTCCCGGATCAATAATCGAACACGAATTAAACGTTTAACTCTCGTTTATATTAATCAGAAAATATAACTCAAAAAACTGATCACAACTCTAAAACCCTAACTCGGTTTGACTATTGATGAACCCTAACTCGGTTGCATCTAGATGAACCCTAACTAGGTTACATCTCATGTGTGACTCTTAGATGAACCCTAACTTGGTTTCACATCACACCACACTTTCTATAATGTCTAACCATAACTTGGTTTGTATAGACTAACCTAACTTGCTAAACAAGACATTACCAATTATAATTACAATACAACTAGAAAACATAACCACTATGACCTACTTGTCAATATTGGTCCCTCAAGTTCACCGACTTGTTACTTAGAGTCTGAAATTACATCCAACACATTCGCCATTTTCAGTTTATGATGTTTAAAAGAAGTTTCTACTGAGTTTCTGAATCCACACACCTGAGCAGTGTTGTAGACCTTGATAGGTGGGGTATGGACTAGCTATTAATCAGTTCATCTCCTTCTAAGAAGCCAAATCTCCTTCCTATATTATAAAAAAAATCCGGATTAATCGGATTATATATAATTTATATTCAATTTTCAAATATACATATCTTAACCAAATAACGATTAATCAGTGACTAGTCGATGGAGTACCTACTAGAGATTAATTGATGTAACACCCCAATCTAAGGCAGAATTAGTCGGGGATAAATATTGGTTGTTCATAAGCTCGATGACACCAATTAAAGTGACAAAGTAACAATATAATTATTTCATATTATAAAAATCAAGTCTATCACGCTACAAAACTCAAATAAAACTTATTACAAAATATTCAAGCAATTTCCATTTACTAAAAAAATAGCCTAGAGGTTATCTTCAATCTTGAGCAATATTAACATGCAACATGTATAAAATATAATTTGATCAATATGAATGCTGGTGAGAAATTATAAGAGTTTATATAGTATATATTGTATATATACGAATCATGTGTTATTGTGAGAATCCAACATAAATGTGACGCCCACCAGAAATTTCAAGGTAAAATAGTAACCTTAATATATTGTTAGTATTATTATTTTTATTAATATTATTTATATAATTAGAACGGCCTTGTAGAGCCATACTAAGAGATTATATGTTTAGAACCTCATATAGATCATATACATCGGATTTAATATTTAGAAGTGGTCTTTTAAGAAACTACGAATAGTACTCATATATGAATTATTATGATTGTTCGTGTGCCGAACCCATTTGTAGACCTTATAAAAATAATCAATGATTCATGATGTTATATATATGACTTAAGGTCTTAAAAACTTAAAATCCAACATATGAAACCATCACATATTTCAAGTTTCGCACACTTGTCGATTTTACTCATTTAACCGTTTTTAGAACAAAAACTCGTTTTAACGCTCGATTTATTTATTTCTTCAAAACTCTTAAGATCATATCTAAACACTAACTTTAAACGTGTTTTGTAAATAAAATCATAGTAAGTTTACACACTAAACATATAGTTAGAAAATTGATATTTTAAACATGATTAAAATTTATATTTTAAACCTAAATTCCATTAAATACTTGCATTTAATGCAAGTAGCACCTAGGGTGCCACTAATCAATTAATAAGCAAAGTATGTCACCTATTTGTGATACTAATTCATATTTTAAACTCCCTAATTCCATCTCAAAACCCTTGTACTCCACCCACCAAATTTACTCCAGTCTCCATAAATACCATATGTTTGTGTGCCATGAACCCACCCTTCTTAACCCTTCATCTTTGCAATTAAAACACACATTCACACTTTGTTCTTACATGTCCTATGGAGACTAAGGAGCTGCTATAAGGTAATACATATCAAATCATAAGTGTTTTTCTAAACCCAAACATAAATTTAAGCACAGGACATCACCATATATGTGCATGGTGATAATTTGCAAAATTTTTCTCAAAATCATGATTTAAAACCTTTTTGAAACTAATTTATAACGAGAATCATGAATGTTTATGTATATCAAAATATTCTTTTGAGTTCAAGCAAAGTTTTTAACACAAAACTATACATATTACACAAACTACTGCAAAAACATCAAAAATTACTACACATACAAATTAAAGGTTGAATCATATATATATGTGTATTGTAGTACTTATATTATGTGTTTCTATTAGAATTGTGTATGTCTTTCTATTTGCTAATAGTCGGTGTATTACGTATCTAAGCACGTTTATTTTGTACTCATGTAATGTAAACTTGGAGAAATGTAACATCCCGTTTCCTGTTTCGGTTAATAAAATAATAATATTAATTATTATGAGTTAGGCTTGTATTGGGTTGAGCAATTAATTAATATGGGTGATGGATTTGGATTAATAAAGAAGGAAGAAAGACCATGGGCTTAAGCCCATGACCCATAATATATAAACTATAATTATTCATTAATTCATTCATTTCCACCCATTCATACACCATCCAAAATACACACTTAAGCTCTCTCTCTTTCTCTCTTTCTCTAGCCGAACTTAAGAAGGAAACCGAGCATTGATCTGAGGTAACGATAGTATGATTTTATATTGATCCAAACCCGCTAGATCTAGTCGCGAAACGACGAGCCGACACCCTAAACCGTTAAAACCATGAGATCCGGGTGGAATCGGGTATAAGTCGATCGAATGACGTGCTTAGGGGTCACCCTAGCTCAGATCCGGATCAAACGGGACAAAAACGGTGGAAAAACGAGCATACCTCGCTTTTCCGGCGAAATCTCGTATTTCCGGCAATGGCGGCGCCGGAAGTCGGTGCCGACGGTTATGTCACATTAGGGAATGTCCTGATGTGACGTCTGGCGAAATGTCAGAACCCTAGCCCCTTTCGTAAATGAGAACCGACGAATGAGACCTCATTTGTTGAGTCAAAGATTTGACCTAACCGAAGTATAAGGAAGATTGGAATCTTCTCAACCTCCTCAGAAATCGTTAAGTTTGAAACCGAGCACACTTGGACATCCTAGCAGGGTTTTACTTAGCCGGGCACTATATTTTGCCTATCGGGCAGAGTTATCTTCTAGAAATCTTCTTTAGTGAATATCCGAGCAGGGTTCACTATGTCAAGCAGGGTTGTTCTTCATGGCCGAGCACAATTTGCTTCCTAGAAAACCCTTGGTCTCACCAAGCTTTTGAAGCCAAGTACTTGGAAGATCTAGCATGGTGTTTTTTAATAAACAATGGTCCGAGCACACTTGATGGAAGTTATCCTAAGGACACATAGGACAAGGTTCAACTCAGGCAAGCTACAGTGTAACCAAGCACACATTGCTTTTCTAATAAGCTATTTACTAGCAAGGAGTTGATAGGACCATTAGAAGAACAAGTCTGCTCGTTGGATCATATCGGACAAAGTTGGATTTGATCAAGAAGACTGAAGTCTGTTTGGTGAAAGTAAAGTCTACCCGAGAACTGTTCCCGGACACACTTGAAGGGTACCAGGTTTACTCTAGGACAAAAGACACCGAGCATACTCGGAAAAGACAAGTGATACAAAGTCTGCCAGGAAGACCTGTTTTTACACTTAGTATAGTTTTGAATATGTGTCAATCATTAGGGTTTCTAGAAGGAATGACAGCTGTCAGGAGGTGGCAGGCCTATAAAAGGAATATTTTAGGGCACGCCTCCAGAGGAGACGGAATACGGATTAGCCTTTACACTTTTTGGATAAGAACGAATATTCCCGATAAAGTGTGACGGCTGTCCTAGGTTATCATTGAATATACATTCCGACAAGAAACCCTAATCGATTATCATTTGTATGAATCACTTTATATAAATGGAAATATTTTGAGTATTGTTCGTGTCTGTTACCATTATTAACCTCTTAGCAACAAATCTTGTTTGTTTCTGATTTCACCGTTTACAAACAAGAATCTTTCCTTATTTAGCAATCCGTCATTAACCTTCTTGTCGACACATTATATGTGGGTTATGACATTGTTATGAGTATTGAGTGATTATTCGGGACCGACATTGTTAGGCTCATTCGTCAGGATCATTCACTAGGCCATTCACTAGGCCATTCGTTGGGTGAGCCAGACGAATGAACCTCATTCGTTTGGGGGGGGGGGGGTTCGTTCGTTAGCCAGTTCAAATGAATGAGTCCATTCGCTATGAAAGACTCATTCGTTAAGAAATACTCATTCGTTATGAGTACTCCATTTGTTATAAACCCTCATTCGTTGGAGTTCATTCGTTAGACCAGACTAACGAATGAGCTCACCTTCGTTAGATGCTCATTCGTTAGTCCAGTCAATGAATGAGCCCCCATTCGTTAAGGGTCAAAGGACGAATGAAGAGTTAATAAAGGACAAAGAGGTCCGTGGACTTAGAATAAAATGAATTAATTACATACAAGCCCTCGAACTTTATGAATTAAACAAAGGTACCTTTAAAGGTTAATGAATAACGATTAACTAATTGTTTAAAGATCAATGAAGTAAAACCGGCTTAGACACTTAAGACTAATTAAGCAGGCAGTTAAGAATGGCTAGAGCAGTATTTGATATTGTGTTTATTAAACAGTTAGTCGTGCACAGTTAAAGTAAGGAATAACCATTAACGGTGAACGTAACAGGACGCTGGTGAGTTTCTAGCCCCACTTCCTTGTTATGTTTTCGGGGTTGTGTGTATACTCAACGTGATTAATTTAATACACTTACATTGAGTGGTAAGTGTATGAATGGATGATATATGTGATAAATATTATGATGTGAATATGAATGAAAGCTTGTCGGTACGTGAACGATCTTCGGATATTTCACGTATCGCCAAGGGAGGTATGTGTAGAATATGTAATTGTGTAGGAATGAATGATAAAGCAGGGTATGTATGAAATTGTATAGATATTAGTATGAAAGTATGGTAGAGCGAAGGTAGGGAACATACCCTAAGAATATCTGCGAATGAAGGGAACAGACCCTAATAATATCTGCGAATGTAGGGAACAGACCCTAATAATATATGCGAAAGTAGGAAAGAGAGCCTAATAACATCTGCAAATGTTATAGGACAAAGAAAGGTAAAAAGCTAAGTATGTTATATGTATCTTCAGATGCGTATATAAGTAAGTATATGAATATTGTATGTTACCTGTATTAACTAGAACTCACTCAGCGTAGCTGACTTTTAGTATGCACGCAGGTTAATAGACTGAGACAGCTGGCTTGAGGGGGACACATCGCAGGAATGAAGAGGCTGGCATCTGAAGACTTGTCATGATGTTTTGATACTATGTTTTATGTTATGTTTTAAAAGACAAGTTATGAATGTTTGTAATGAATGGTTGACCTTTATTATTATTCCGCGAAAGTTTTAATTAACTCTTATATTTAGAACTGTGTTTATGAGTAAATCCAACGCCAATGTAGGGCACCGGGAACGGGGCCTTACAAGAAATGGAGATCATATAAAAGGTCATTTTACCCCCATTTTTTTAACAACCCTTTCGAAAATAAACACAACTCTTGGAAATAAAGAGAAGTTTTTTTTCTCTTCCACTTACTTCACTTTCTTTACTTTCTATCTTTTGTTCATGCAAACTAAGATCCGAGATCCGAGTGTTGTTAGTGATTTCCGCTAACTAACAACACGGATTGATCCAAGTAAGGTTGTGAGATCCATCTAGAGGACCTACAAGTGGTATCAGAAATTTCGGCTCAACTTTTGTGGCTCTCTTTTTGGGTTTTGATCTTAGTTTTTGTTAGATTTGAGATTGTTTTTCGTGTTACTCACTACTTTTGAAGTACTTTACATCTTAGAAATACCCGAAAATAATCAAATCTAAGTTTTTGGTGTTTTTTGAGTTTTGTGTCCGGGTTCAGATTCGGTTGAAAAACTCATATCTAGGCCGATTTAGTGGTTTATAGAATAAAGTTTTTTTGGCATTATTATTTCTTTGGGTATTATCCTTCAAAAAAAATTAATCGAATTTGACTAGTCAACCATTCGAATTTGACATGTTGAAACAAAAAAAACTATTCGAATTGAATGAAAAAGCATTCTAATTGGTCGTTGACAAAAAAAGTAATCGAATCGAATGAAAAAACATTCGAATCGACCGTTGACCATAAAAAAGTAATCCAATAGAATGAAAAAGCATTCGAATTGATCGTTGGTCGTTGAGTTTGACAAAAAAAACTTTTCTTAGTTTAAAAAAAGAAGTCTTACGTTCCTAAGCTTGGAGGAAGTCTGGATATGAGAGAAAACCGAAAGAACATATTAAAAGAGGAATTCAACATGTTTAACCATATTAAACGAGAATCACTTGTCTCTCTCATCAAAAGATATGAGTCACTCGTCACTGAAATGAGTAGTGTCGGTATCATCAATGATTTGTTAGAGATAAACATGAATTTGTTAAATTCACTGCCTTACACATTGGGACGCCCGGCTAAAAGTTAACCTAATCCGGTACTAATGTAATCCTTACTTACGTAAATAAAATAATATAATAAACAAAATATATTATTTTAGTCCAAAAACTCCAAAAATATTTGAGATATATTTAATTAAGTTTGAAAAAGTCCAGTTTTGTCGCGTAAGAACACCACGTGAAATGACCATTGGCGACAACTTAAAAACTAATAGAAGTCCAAACGTGTCAGGAACAACTAGAAAAATTAAATTTTTTATGAAAATATTTGTAACAATATATAAAGTTATTTTTAGAATAATCGAATCACGAAATTTAGAAAATAAGCGAACAAAAGGCAGTGTAGGACACTGTATGAGCCTGAAATCAATTATTTCCAAATATTAGTTTCTTAGGCTTGTATTATCTGGGATTCAATATCGGATCAAACCTGACAAAAATTATTAGAAACGGGATTCGTTTGATTAGCCAAAATTCGTTAGACGTTAAACTGGAAACTTAAGACATTGTTTAAAACCCACAATTTGTCACAAAATATCTTCATACCCCCCCCCCCCCAACACACACACACACACATAACCGTCCACTTCACCTCCCCACCAACCTTTTTTTCCAATCTATGGTTTTCATGGAACCTTCTACTCATCATTACCTATATGTGTTGTACACTCAAACATCAAACATATATCATCCCTACATGAGACTTCATCAATCTATACTCCCTTTCCATCTCCTTATATACGGAACACACAACACACACACACATCATCACAAAATCAAAATTTAAATAAATCATAAGATCAAGAACACAAGATCAAAGATGGATTAAGCACTATAGGAGGCAAGATCTAAGCTAGATTCAAGTAGGAAGAACACCCACACATAAGATCTTTCTTTCATCATCTTACTAGTTTTTTCAAAGTCCAAGGTAAGATATATAGTTGATTAATCAAGTTTGATTAAGTAATATTTCACACAAATGGGTTAGATACAACCTTAGAAACAAAAATTAGTAAACGTGTGTGTGTGTGTGTGTGTGTGTGATTGAGCCGTGGGTTTGTGTGTGTGTGAAAGAGATGGATTGAGTTGGTAATATGATTGTTTATGGTCATTTAATAGCTTACTTTAACTTGTCAATGTTGAGCTTACTTGAGATTGATTGATGAATAAGGTTGATTATTGATTTAGAGATGAACTTAGGTGTGTTTATGGTTGAAATATTGAAAATGGGTTATGGATAAAATTACCCATATGAGCCATGAGTTTTGTGTTGGATTAGGAATATCATTAGTTAACAAGTTAAATGTTATATGGTTAAAAGACGATTGTTGATTTAAAAGACACATAGTTGATTCACCAAAATTATATACATAAGATTGTTGGTTGACTTGTGATGATGAGATTGAAAAGTGGCATTATAATGATAGATAGAATCTTGTTAAAGTGTTGACTAGCAATGTAGAGATTAGTACTATTTGACTATTTTGGTAAAAATTGACTTAAATGCACATATGGTTCAATCACATGATTAGATTATAAAGTTAGATTTTTGTCTTTACAAACATTGATTGAATATGATTTTGAATGATTGAATATGGATTGAAAGTAACTAGTAATACTAGGATGCCATGATTTTAATATAATGAACAAACTATAATTTGTTTGGTAAACTTACCAATAAAGGAAACTTTTTGATTTGATGCAAATTTCTTAATAGCTTGGATTGATTATTGAACACATCGATATATGAATAATTAATGATTTATGATTAGAATTGTATTAGTAAACATTATTATGAAAATTGTTGAGTTTGACAAGATAATTATTAAGTTGATTACTTGCTAATAATATAAAGTTTGTTCTTTGAAGTGTTAATAATACTATTGTTTGGATGATGATGATTATGATAGGATAAAATAGGATCATGTTATAAGTTGTAATAATTTGTAAAGTTTGATGTATAAACACCATATTGGCATTATAATAATAACATGCTCACGTGTTGTTAGAAACTTGTAGTTAAGGCATGAGCATGTTTACTTGAGAAATTGATTTAGTGTGTATATTTGGTGCTATATGATCAAACCTCAAAGTGATGGTGAATTATTTGTTATTATGTGTATATTTGCTATATAAAATGATTTAGTTTTGATATTATGACTTAAATAACTTGTCGGTAACATTAACGGTAAAAAGGTTCGACTTTTAACGTAAAACGACATGAGTTTTCGAAACTGTTTTAAAACTGCTCCTAAAGTCATAAAATTCTTATATTTAACATAAGTTAAAGTATAAGAATAAATTCAAGATAGCAAAGCTTGAACCTACACGGTTCGTGTCGCGCAAACCGACACGAAACGTTAATTAAAATTGACGTTTTCAAGAAAACGATAACTAAAATAAAAACCATATCATTTTTATTGAAAAACTAATAAAACTTGATTAAAAAAATATAAAAAATATTTTTCAACAATTTAAAACTCATATTTTCACAGAAAGTTAACCGGTTCGCCGTTAAAACACGAAACTGTCAAAACCGACCAAAACCGACAAAAGGACACCATAATCACAATAAGAATAAAACTTATAATTTTATAATATTCAATCAACTAAAACATATTTATATGTATTATTAAAGAATAGAATAGTTTGTTAGAATGGTATAAAGTATGATATTTGTTAATATTTGGTCTTTACTTGTATAAGTATTGGATCATTTCAGAAGTTTTTTTACAGCGAAAAGTGCGAGAAGTGAAGTTTTTTTACTCCATTAATCCCTAATTTCACTCTCTTTCTCTTAGGTGCGTTGTGTAGGTGCATATGTATGTGTGTAGATACGTATGTTTGTATATGTGTACGTATGTTTGTATGTGTATGTATGTTTGTATGTGTGTAGGTACATAGGTTTGAATATGGCTCGGTACATTTATATGTTTGTAGGTAGGTTTGAATGTGTAATTAAGACATAAATACAACCAACCGACATATATGTATGTAACATCATATGAAAGGGAGTGAAATTAGGGATTAATGGAGTTATACCTTCATTTCTCGCACTTCTCGCTGTAATATCACTTCTCGCAAGATCTATCCCCTACTTGTATATATGAATATTTGCTAGTTGCTAATTAAGATAAGTATATATATAAGTTAGGATCTTGCGTGCTTGTGTGAAAACGAAAATTTGACTTAAACAAACTAAAAGTCGCCAACGGATCATTCAAACTTGAACTAATAAAAAGATAAAAATAAGCATTAAAAGAAAACTAAAACATTTGTGTGAAATATTTTAAGTTGAGCAAACAACTTTATATATATATATATATATATTATTAAACACGTGTACTATAATAATATGACACGAAGTGTTTGGATATATCTGGCGTTATACCTACCAAAGGTGAGTTTCTCTATTGATCCATCATTTTCAAAAATGTTTTTGTCGTGTTTTGGGGAAAAAACATATTCTTTTATCGATTTTATTGAAGTTTAAAAAAACATTTTATTTTACAAACCGTGTAAAAAGTGGTATAAGACAACAATTGGTTAAATAACCGTTAACCGAATTAATAAGGGCACAGAAATGTTGGTAGATTTGTCGGGGTGACGCCCCCTCATTTCCAATCGCGTTGGGTTAAAAGTGGGAATATTTTGAGTATGGTAGGTATCAAGTTATCAATTTTGATAGTCATACACTTGTTGTATTCTTTGCTCGTCTACAACAGTACGATTTGTTTAAAAGATAAACTGCTTCGTTTTTATGGTAAACTCGATTATTATGAAGTTTAAAGATATAATTACCATATTGAAATAACGGTAAGAAAATATTACTGCCGTTGCCTATGGTAATAGATTATGAAAAGAATGGTCGTTGAACCATTGTATGGTGAGAATTACAAGTACCCGTATACTATGTTTCATGATATTTTAATAAAGTATTATTTACTATGATTTTCATGATGTATTGTATTGAATTTTCTATTACCATACTTTCATAATATATATATATATATAAGTAAATATATATTGATAATTTTCGAATAAAGATAACTCACCAACATTCGTGTTGACGTTTATTATAATATGCTTTTCAGGTAATAAGTGAAGTATTGAAGCTTCGTGAAGAGCGCGAGAAAATAGTGACGTGTGTTTGAATGAAAAATGTTGACTTTATATTGAACTTGTAATTTGAATAAAAATCGTGTAATATGACATATGTAATGACTCTGATGATTAAATAAAGTTCAACTTTCATTAGAAATCTATTGTTAAATGTGATTGGCTGAAACGACGTCTGTCACCACCCGAATGACTTGGTAAAATTCTTCCGCTGATTAAATTAAGATTTTCGAGGTGTGACACACATGGTAAAGTAGTGTGGTACCATCAAGAGAACCACACATCTGAATACCATAATACTCTCAGAGTTGACTTCTACCATCAAGTCTTTTGAATCAATGGATGACAAGCTCTGAATAAACAATTAGTCCAAAGAAAATAAAGTCGGGACAAATGCAGCAGGTGGAAGCAGTTAAACAAGTCTTATCCTTCCCGAGGTACACACACTTATGCTCTCAAGCATGAATAGATAAAGTAGAAAGTTATAGAACTCATAATGCCGCATTAAATAATGAAAATCTAAGCATTAAATGTCAGAACGATGATTACAAAAAGGCTAAACAAATTTTTGCCACTAGGATTAAAACTATCAATAATGATATGGCTACATTAAATGACAAATTGTTTCAGTTTAACAAACTAGCTGGATTACATGAAAGACGCGTTGTAGAGTTGAATGCTAAAATTAGACGTAGCTCAAAGAAAGATAGTCGTAGAAAGATTTGAGTTAGCTTCTGATAAACTGAATGGGATTATTGAGGCACATAGTGGGGTGAAACAAAACACAGGTATAGGCTACGATCACACAATAGTTCCACCTCCATTTAATGAGAAATAGCCTACCTCATTTTGGCTTCAATACCCCATCTGAGGACGAAATGGTCTATGGTATTGGTCATTGTGCCAAAACCAAAGACATTTATTCCTCATGTCTCCAAAACTGTTGATCCCATTCCTTCATTAGTTAGTTCGAGTAGTGATTTATCTTGTTCAGTAGGTTGTGTAGAAAAAAGTGGGTCGGTGGAAACGAACATGAGTTGTGATTGTGAATATGTTTATGATGAAACACGTGTTGTAAATTGTGTTAATCATAAAAGTCCTGTTGAGGTGAACAAATCAAGTTGGTCATCATCAAGTTGTAATCCTGAGGATAATTCAAGTAAAAGCAAAGTGTTTGAAAATGATAATCAAATGAGTACTTCATGTATATGTGCCACCAAATAAAAGAACATTTTCTCAAACAACTAATCGATCACAAAATCCACAGTCACACAACTATTTTGATAACAACTTCTATGATCACTACCAACAAAATTTTGTCGATCCATATTACACTAATGTTTTTGATGATCGGGGTCACATATCAAATGGGTTTTACAATCATGTTCCTTTCCATTTATCATCTTTCCCACCGCACCAACCATATTATATTTCTGAAGAGTTCTATAGTGCTCCTAGGAGAAAATGTTGTTTTGCGTGTGGTCATTCTTCTCACCTTGCAAGACATTGCAAGCACTTGTTCAAGCAACAACTTGATATTCAAAAGTGGTTTAGTCAGTCCCTAAAAGGAGCTTTTAGTAGCCCAGATTCAAGAACTGGTCAAGCTGATAGTGAAGCCAGTGAAGTGGATGTGAAATCCCAAGTTAATAAAGTAAAACACAAGAGAAAACCGTTTTGGAAAACTAAAAAGGATAAAATCAAAAATGATCCTAAGACTGAAAAGTCTTAGGATTCACCAAAAATAATATTAAAAACAAGAAAAGAAAAGTCCAAAATGGCCAAAACAAATGAACAAGTTTCTGCTTGGATTCTAAGGACGATTCTTCATCAAGTGAGGCTTCAACAAGAAATAAATGGTTTTCAGAAAATAAAATCAAGTTTATTCATCCCGAGACAAAAATGTCTCGGGAACCTACGTCTAATTAAACGTTGAGTGCATGCAGGGTCAATCAAGGAGGACTATCAAGAGTACTCTATACTTAGATAGTGGTTGCACCCGACATATGATGGGAGACGAACCCTTGCTATTTGATGCTAAACCATTCGACGACGAATTCAAGTCTTTCGTAAGAGATATGGGAGGTCAAACTTAAAGGAATGATAAATGTTTCATATGGTACATTGTGCTTCAACAACACCAACCTTGTTCAAATGGGTTAACCACAACCTGTCGAGCGGTTCTCAAACTCACCTCATCCAACCACTTCTCTCAAGTGATGGATCTAGCATCAGCTGTTGGGTTTCGGTTTGAATCTCTTCAACTTTGTTATACAATGTGATAATGCTTAAGATAGTCCATTTGACAACAACCTTGTTGAACTTTTCACTAAAGCCATTGATCATATCCGATTCGAATCTCTGGGAGAATTGCTCGACATGATAAAATTTGATTAAAACAAGAGTTAAGTGTCATTTTAGTACATGTGGTTTGGTCAACTACACAGCTTTAGTACCTATTCTTTATTTTGTGCAATTGGCTACCTCAGTTTCAATAAACTTGCATTTTTAGTACTTTCTTTCTAACCCCGTCTATTTTTTCGTTAAGTCAGGGATAACTTGGTAACTTCGTTATGTTCTTTGTTTTTTTCTTTTCTTTTAAACCCTTATATCTTGTAAACCCTAAATCCCCAAATCATAACATCAAAATTCGAATCCTATATCCCCAAATATCGTAGAAAGTCAAACCCTATGATGATATGGAGAAAGGGTTTAGGGATTTAAGATTTGGAATTTGATGTTATGATTTGGGGATTTAGGGTTTACAAGATATAAGCGTTCAAAAGAAAAGAAAAAAAAACAAAGAAAATAACGAAGTTACCAAATTATCCCTAACTTAACGAAAAAAATAGTCATGGTTAGAAAAAAAAGTACTAAAATTGTAAGTTTTTTGAAACTAAGGTAGCCAGTTGCATAAAATAAAGAATAGGCACTAAATTGCGTAGTTGGCCAAACCGCAGGTACTAAAATGGCACTTAACTCTTAAAACAACCTATCTATATTTTTGTATATAAATTTGTAAATATTTTTTCAATATGTCATAATTTAAGAGGTGGGGGAATGAGTTAAGTATAACTCACCAAAAAAAATTTTAGTTTGTTTAAGAAAAACTAAAATGAGCTATTTGACTTACCAAAAATATTTTGCTTTTTTTTAAGAATATCACAAAAATGTTTTAGGGAGCTCCTGGCTTCATAGGAGATGGATTCGGATAATTAAAATTATAAAATTTTGAGAGATTAATCCGAGTTTTGGAAAATGATAAGAAATTATCTCTGACGATTCTAGCACATGAAAAGAGGAGACCAAAAGCCAACAAGATCATTGCTTGATGTGTAGATATGCCTGATAAATGAGTAAGTGTCATAGTGATATAAACCTAAATATCTGCCTATGCTAGTGGTTACACTACACGTTTCTAAAGCGGCTGCCGACTCCAAATAAAGTCATATCAATGAAGGCAGAAACGTAAATAACATGTTATACCCAAGCCTCTCTTTACCTGATCACAGTTGTCTTACGTAATCTTTGTGTTAGTTTCATTTTATTTAGTCAAGGAAAGCATCAAGAAAAGAAAAGAAAAAGAAAAAAAGTCAGAAAAGAAAAGTAAAAGAAAATTAAAAAGAAGTTCGTCTTAGGATTTTTGTCTTCTAATTTATTTCTTCCTTTATTTTGATTCAAGCCTTGGACTTTTTATGTTTGTAGTCATACAAGATTTGATTGTTAAGGCCTTGAATTTTCTGTTAAGGCCATGAAGTTCTCATTTATTTTAATATTTCTAGATAGAGTTAAGTGTCCAAAATAATGTGTCCAAAGTGTCAATAAGTGTACTGTGATCAAATAAGAAATGTTTAAGTCAAGTTGAGGTGACATGTGAAAGCAAATTAAGCCCGAGGTATGATGATGTTTGTAATATGTCGGATTAAATGAGGACCACACAAGCACGGTGCCTAATACATACCTTAACATATCATTTTGACATCAAAATACTTGTTAAGTTTAAGATGGACCAAAAATATATACAATCAACTTTGAATTCTTAGCATAATAATATCCAAATAAAAGTGTGATCTAGGACGCTATCGATCAATGTAATTCCATGTTGTGCTCTTTCTCGCAAAAATATTAAAGTCATTAGAAAATTTTGTAAATATTATTGTTATATTATATTAATTTCATCTTTACTCCTATCATTTTCATTTTTTTTGTTTCAACTTCAAAAAATTATGTATATATTTTCGTTTTTTAATATATGAAAATGCCAAAAGGATTTTAAGTTTTTATTGTGTTCGTACATATTTAATTAAACCTTTGTTTTATTCAAAATCATGTGTTTTGTTGTCAAGGTCACTCATGCAAAGTTCGTTGGAAACCTGGGAGTTATACAAATCATATACAAGTTGAGGGATTGAAATTGGTCTTTTATGAAAAGTTAAAATAAAATAAATTTTCAGAGTTATTCTGCAAATACTTCAAACCAAGGGCATGTTCCGAAAAAGAAAAGTCTTCTTCGACCCTCGAGAGGGTCTGTGAACGAATCTTATTCGCTCAAAGTTTTGTGCAGTTGTACATAGACATGTAGATCATGATCAAGTCTCCTGGGCTGCAGAGACCGAAGTTGCATGCTAAAGCGCTTAAAAGAAAACGAGAACGTGACAGTTGAACCTAAAAGGAACTGATCGTGTCTGAAGATCAGTCGAAAGGCAAAGGAAAAAAACCAGTCAGCCCAAGAAAGTCGGCAAAAGAAAATTATACGTCGATCCTCCCGCATCCGATGTTTCTAAAATTTGTCGTTGCAGATCCTTCCCAGAAAATAAGATTGAAATTCAAGTCTTCAAAAATGGAAAATAAAGAATTGTCCAAGATCCAATCACGTTCAAGCTCTTGGATCAAGACAAGTACTAGATTTCAAGAAATAAAGACGTTGCAAAGAACTTGTTGAAGGTTCCTGTACATACTCAATCCTAGAGGGAGATTGTACGGCTAATATTCTATGTTATTATTAGGATTGTGTATATCTTTTTATTTGCTAATAGTCTGTGTATTACGTACCTCAGTACATTTATTTTGTACTCATGTAATGTAAACTTAGAGAAATTGGGACCATATAAAATGTCACTTTACCCCATTTCTTCAACAACCCTTTTGAAAATAAACACAACTCTTGGAAATAAAGAGAAATTTTTCTCTCCTCTACCTACTTCACTTTCTTTACTTTCTATCTTTTGTTCATACAAACTAAGATCCGAGTGTTGTTAGTGATTTTCGCTAACTAACAACATGGATTGATCCGAGTAAGGTTGTAAGATCCATCTATAGGACCTACATGTATGCATGTTTCATTGTTGTAGGCGGTTTACAAGAGTGATTCAAAAGGGTTTGGAAGATCATCATAATTAGTGATTTTCGTTGTTGTTAGTGATTTTCGCTAACTAACAACACGGATTTATCCGAGTAAGGTTGTAAGATCCATCTATAGGACCAACATGTATGCATGTTTCATTGTTGTAGGCGGTTTACAAGAGTGATTCAATAGGGTTTGGAAGATCATCATAATTAGTGATTTTCGTTGTTGTTAGTGATTTTCGCTAACTAACAACACGGATTTATCCGAGTAAGGTTGTAAGATCCATCTATAGAACCTACATGTATGCATGTTTCATTGTTGTAGGCGGTTTACAAGAGTGATTCAATAGGGTTTGGAAGACATCATAATTCAAGAAGATCAAAATCAAGGGTATGTCAAGTTTTAATCTTATACTAGATATTTTGTTTGCGTTATCAAATTTGGTAGTAAAATTTTTAGTTAAAAAGGTTCTTTTAGAGTGTTATGGTTTTTGTTCAGTAAATTAATGGATTTTGTTGAGAAAATTGAAGTGGTGGTTTTGATTTGATGTGTTATGGATCTTTAACGGAAATAAACTGTTATAATGCCGAAATTTTGAGAAAACTCATAAACTTAGGTTTCAAAATGTAGAAAAATCTAGAAATTTTACCTTAGTTTTTATATATCATGATAAGCTCATAATCCAAAACTTATAAATTTTGGAGTTGGTTTGATTACTGTTTTTGATTATTTATACAAAATAAGACAGACAGAAATTGTAAAACAAGTTCAAATTTTTACAGTAACTCTATTTTGATATATAAGTATACCAAATATTTTTTATAATATTTTGGTCAAGAAAAGTATTATTTTTGATATTTGGGTCACGAAAAGTATTATTTTTAATTTTTGCCTTATTTTACGTATAAGAATGTCAAAATAAAGAAAACAGGTTAAAAGCACTCTATATAACATAAAAACAATTTTTACATAAACTTAAAATGATAAAATGGTTTTACAAATTTTTATAGAATTTTTACAAGTCATTAAGTCATTTTTTTATGAATTTACCAAAACTTTATATGACTTAAAAGTTATATAAAAAGAGTCTTTTTAAATAAAGATAGTTTTATAAAATTTAAAGGTGTATTTTATATAAATATAAGTGATTTAGCTACTAACACTCTTCGACGGTACGGCCAGCGTATCGGTGAAATGGACAAAACTTTGAATTTAACCTTCGGCTATCAACGCCCTGTTTGCGGTGCGCGCATATAATGCATATATGTGTGAACCCTCGGGTGGGCAAAAGTGAAATTGCACTAATTTTGACGTTATTTTACTAATCTCGTGAAAATAACGTTAAAAGTGGCGGAAGGTTAATCATGCATCATGTGGTGGCGTTGATAGCCGAAAGACAAGGGTACATGCACCAATCAGCCGGTGTCCCGATGATTGAGTGATATGTGCCTTATGTCCAAGGCTTGATGCAAAACTACTATCGAGCCGGGGGTCTCATCGGAAGCAGCCTCTCTATCCCTATGGGGTAGAGGTAAGGCTGTCTGCATCTTACCCTCCTCAGACCCTACCATAGTTTTGCTGTTGGTGGGATATACTGAGTACGATGATGATGATGATGACGACGACATTTTGAATTTAAGGTAAACATTATTAGTTTACAAAATAAAATTTTAAAGTATGTTTAATAAAACTTGTATAACTTGTAAAGATGAATCGAAATGAACCGATTTCATTCAAACCAAATAAACCGACATTATAAACAATTTTAGACCACAACATAACTTTTCAAAAACCAACTTTATGTGAAATTTTATCTCACGAGATATGGACGGTTTATAGAAATCTAGACCAAAGTAATCGTTCGTATACTGTGTTTTAGCGTTTATTCGAGTTGTTCATATTTTCTCGTGTTTTTGAGTCGAAAAATGTTTTAAAATTCCAAAAATTCATTAGATGATCATCGAGCCTCGTTCGTTAACAAGTGAGTTTTCGCAACCCCTTTTTAAAGTTTAAAATGTTTTATAATATGGGGGAAAACATGAAATAAAAGTTTATATTATATGCATCTTATTAACTAAGTTAAGATGAAATACGTAAATAACTCGTGGTATACCAATTGCGAAATCCCCTACACAAACAATTAACTCGTAAGAGCCGTTGGGTTTACGCGTAGTACAACCCGGTTTGACAAGCCCCTATTCATGGTTGGCCGCTCCAACACCGTACGTAATGAATAGTGTATCTGTCCAGTCCGTTTTGTTTCAGTATAACAAAACTGGGGTAACATACGTTAGGCTTTAGGTTGTGAGTTTATTAGTATTACATTAATTTGCATATAAGTATTTATTGGTTTTCATTATGCTTATTTCTAAACCTGCGAACTCACCAACTCTTTAGTTGACCGTTTAAATTTAACCATGTTTTCAGGTCAGGATGCCTAAGTAAGTGAATGAACTCGTTAAGTTATTTTGGAAGATTAAGAAGAATTTGTTTTGTGAAGTTTATATGGATGTAATAGTGGCATAGAGCCCAAACCAAGATCGTACTCGTTTAAGTTATAATAAAATATGTGTGGCGCGTGTGTTAAGTATTCTTATTTAACCATGTGTTGTGATTATCGTAATCCTTCACGCCTCGTGTTTCCGCTATAGCAGGGTGTTATAATAAATGTAATGCATACACTGACTAAAATAGAATGTAGACTGATGGACTAATCCCGTTCTATTTGGCACAAAGGCACGTTACTAAGGCTTGCGTTTGTGTTTGTGTTAGACTTTCAAGCATCAATAACCAAAAACAATAAACATGTAAGCATTTAGTAGTTAGCATATAGTGCATGACAATTTATGACAAGATAACACAGATTGACAATAACATGCATCGTAAATGAATTGTAAAACATGAAATAAATAGACGGTAGTTTTGTAGGATACATGTCACACCCCCAAAACAAAAGCGAGTGAAAATGAGTAAAATAAACTTTTAAGCGAGCCAACTGGCACAACCCGGTTCAACGGGAAACTCTAGATAAAATATCTAAGTTTATATCGAGGTGGGAAATAATAAGAAAACATGTATTGGAAACTATAGGTTCATATCTTAAACTGGGATTTAACGAATCACTCGTTTTAAACGTGAATATCAATCTAGGTTCAGTTTTATTATCAAAATTAACTTAAAATAGATGTAATTATATTTTATATGATTTTAGATTAATTAAGTTTAACAAAACGCGCGAATGGTTTATAAAATTAAAGTCTCTTAAATGAGTGATTCGATTTTATTGGACTCGAACCCAGAACTAAGTTGAATTGACTTCCAACAACCTCAGAATATAAAAACGACAATTAATATGCTTAGTTTTTGTTTTATAACAATTAAATGAAGATTTTAGCAGAAAACCCCACAACAACGTACCATTTAAAAATTAAGTTTAAATTAAATTAACTCTATTAACTATCATAAACCATTTATTAATAACTCGTATAAGCATTAAATTTTAGGGTTTTGAGAATTGAGGCATTACATTAATACTATATTTTTGCTATGTTTATTGTGTTATAACATTAGTTTTCATTTATAAAATTTAGCTTATATATTTCGTTATTCGTTAAGGCAAGCGAACCTGTAAGGCCCCTATCCCGGTGCCCTACTTTGGCGTTGGATTTACTCATAAACACAGTTTTAAATATCATAGTTAATTAAATTTTTTCGCGGAATATAAAACTTCACCCATATATTACATAATCATTCAAATCATTTCATAACAACCAAACTCTTGTTTTCAACAAAACATAAAAAGTCATATTTAAACATCATAAATTTTTCTAAAGATGCCAGCATCTTTAGTCAAATGTCATGTGTCTTCATTCAAGCTAGCTGTCTTAACATATTTACATGTGTGCCTTATAGCCTATTCAAAAGAAAAAAATTTTAAAATAAGAAGAAGATGAAGGATAAAATGGATTATAGAAGAGAGAAAAGATGTATTAGAAATATATGAGATCCGTCAATTGAAAATGGAACATGTCATCCTGACGTCCGCCATTTCAAAAGGCGGATGTGAATAGTGATTTTGATTTATTTGACAACAACACCCGTCTCTTTAAGATATTATTATTTACTTTTTTCTTTTTATTATTTACTTAATAACCTTTTTTAAATAACCTTATTTAACAAATAATAAAAAGTGTATTTAACAAATAACGTTTTTAAAATACGTTTTATCTCTTTATTATTTATTAGTTTTCTAAATGTCATTATTTAAAAAAATATAAAATTTAATATTAAAAATTAATAAAAAACACCATGTTTTAATGTTTTGATGGACATCCGCCATTTAAAATGGAAGATGTCATCTTGGCATCCGCCATTTCAAATGACGGATGTGAATAGTGACTAATTTGACCACACCAGTCCCTTTTTCTTTATATTATTTACATTTTTCTTTTTATTATTTACTTAATAACTTTTCTTAAATGCCTTATTTAACAAATAAAAAATGTATTTAACAAATGACGTTTTTAAAATACGTTTTGTCTCTTTATTATTTATTAGTTTTCTAAATGTCATTATTTAAAAAAATACAAAATTTAATATTAAAAAGTGTTTTTTTAATAAAAAACACCATGTTATATTTTGATGGAGAACCGTTATTTGAAATGGAAGATGTCATCCTGGCATCCGTCATTTCAAATGGCGGATGTGAATAGTGAACTTTCTGGCTGATTTGACAACACACTATCTTTTTCTTTTTATTTATACTTATTTTTCTAAATTAACAAATAAAAAGTTAATATTAAGAAATATTTTTTTATTAAAATACTTAATATATGTAATTTAAAAATACATTTTTTTATTATTTATTATTTTCAAAATAACATTATATAAAAAAATAAAAAAATCAGTATTAAAAAGATTTTTTATTAAAAACACTAATATATTTAATTTAAGGAATACATTTTTCAGACATCCGTCATTTGAAATGACAGATATGAATAGTAACTCTACTATCATACGAAATATGGCATTTCAAATGACATATGTCTGAAAAATGTATTTCTTAAATTACATATATTAGTGTTTTTAATAAAAACATCTTTTTAATACAAATTTTTTTAATTTTTTATATAATGTTATTTTGATAATAATAAATAATAATAAAATGTATTTTTAAATTACATATATTAAGTGATTTTAATAAATAAATATTTCTTAATATTAACTTTTTTATTTGTTAATTTAGGAAAACTAGTAAAATTTAAAAGAAAAAGGTAGTGTGTTGTCAAATAAGCCAGAAAGTACATTATTCGCATCTGCCATTTGAAATGGCGGATGTCAAGATGACATCTTCCATGACGGATGTCCATCAAAATATAACACGGTGTTTTTATTAAAAAACAATCTTTTTAATATTAAATTTTGTATTCTTTTAAATAATGACATTTAGAAAACTAATAAATAATAAAGAGACAAAACATATTTTAAAAACTTTATTTGTTAAATACATTTTATATGTTAAATAAGGTATTTGAAAAAGGCTATTAAGTAAATAATAAAAAGAAAAAAGTAAATAATATAAAGAAAAAGGGACTGGAGTGGTTAAATCAGTCACTATTCACATCCGTCATTTGAAATTGCGGATGTCAAGATGACATCTTCCATTTCAGATGGCGGATGTCCATCAAAAATTCAAAACATTAAAACATGGTGTTTTTATTAAAAAAAACATTTTCATATTAAATTTTTTATTTTTTTAAATAATAAAATTTAGAAACCTAATAAATAATAAAGAGACAAAACGTATTTTAAAAACGTTATTTGTTAAATACACTTTTTTATTTGTTAAATAAGGTTATTTAAAAAAGGTTATTAAGTAAATAATAATAAAAAAAAGTAAATAATACTCCCTCAGTCTCTTTGAAAGTGTCTACATTTCCATTTTAGTTTGTCTCATTGCAAATGTCCACTTTTAAAATTTATTAACTAATTTCCATGTTTACCCTTACACAAATACAATCATTGAAACTTTTTAAATTTTGTCTTTTTATATATGTAAAGGGCATTATAGTCATTTGTCAAGCAAAAAGTGCAATAATTCAAAGTTTTCTTAAATTTTGTGTTTTTCAAACAATGACACTTGTTATGGGACGGAAGGAGTAATATCTTAAAGGGACTGATGTTGTTGTCAAATCAGTCAGAATCACTATTCACATCCGCTATTTCAAATGGCCGATGTTCATCAAAATTCACTTTTACACATAGGGGTAGCCAACTTTGGAATCTGTGACCTGCCAGTCAAACTGACGGATCACCAATGTTGACGTCCGCCATTTCAAATGACGGAACACGAATAAAATATTTGTGATCCGCCATTTGAAATGGCGGATCTCCTGGTTGTCGTGCACCTCACCATACAAGATCTGATAAGCCTACATGTTTGTTGACATCCGCCATTTGAAATAGCGGATCTCCTATTTTTCTAATACATCTTTTCTCTCTCCTATAATCCATTTTATTCTTCATTTATTCCTATTTTAAAAAAAAATTTCTATTCAAAACCACCTACCCCGTGACTTTTTAAAAGACTATAACTTTTTCACATGATAATATTTTTTTAAAAAAAATTGCATCATAAAAACGAGCATTTTATTCTCTTTAATTTGAGTATCATATATTGTTATACTTCTTTAACTTTAAAAAATTGACATATTATGTGATTAATGGTTAGGATCGACAACAAGTCGAGTCAGGCAAGCCCGGGTCATGTGTAAGACCAAATTAGGGTCGAAACGAGTCGATGCAAAAAGGTCTAATCGTGTCACACCCCGACCAAAGGCGGCAGAACATGCCGGGGTGCAACGATTGCTCATAAGCGCATGACACTATTTAAAGCGACAATATTTAGCAAACTCATTTCATTTCACAACATCGAAAATGTCACATAACCAAATATTCATAAGTCAAATACAACAAAATATAGCAAAATATAGCAAATCAAATATTGTTCATTTTTGCTAATATCCTAACGGTATTTGTGTCATTTTCTTCACCGAACTCCATAATCAACCTAGATGCAAACCTGTAACATTTCATAAAATAAATTTAGTCAGCACAAAGGTTGGAGAGCAATTCATAAGTTTGAACAATAGATATATAGTATGAAAGGCCACAAAACTAGTATACAAAACCATAAATAATAGCTATAAACTTGGATAAATATTTATCGATAACAAATTAGCGACACCCCACTATAAGGGGTTGTCAAATAGTTAGGATTTTATAGTTATCGTTAATTGCATTACGTTAACGTCACCTTGCCATGAGGGGTTGCCAAATGGTCTAGGATTTATAGTTCCACCATCCAAAAAGCGATAAACACGTAGCCAATTAAGTATAGAACACCAAATCGAGAAATTATTCAAGTAAAGTATACAACAACGTTTGTGGTTTAAGACCCAAGTATAAAACATTTACTTTAGATAAGATGAAATGTCACCCCCAAAACAAAAGATAGAAAACGGGGTATGAAGTTACTCACGCTCAAGTAAGATTGATTATTTGGAGATTTGCCGGAAAGATGAGTTTAATGTATGAAGCCTAAATAAAAGAAAGTCTTGGATTTAGAAAGGTTGTCTTGAAGATCTTTAAATAAAATAATTGTTGCAAAAAGTAAACAATTTAAAGTTCAAGGTTTAAAATGTAACTATTTAAGAATTTATAATAACAATCCTTTAAAAATGTAAGTTTGCTCAGAACCGGGTTAAAGTATCTAACCTTAATATTTACTTAACCAATTTTAAGTAATAGGGTGGGAAAAATGCTAAAATGCAAGCTCCTTTGGGACAAAGATATTAAAACGGGTTTTTAACGAGTGTTCGGGTTGTCGGTTCGGGTCTTGACAAATGGTCAAACCCAAAGTCAACTTTCCAACATATTAATTGTTATGAGATAACTCATTAAAATATAATAACACTTAACCAAGTATATAGATCTATTGTTTAGAACTAACAACGCACGTTAAGCGAGTGTTCGGTTTTGTCGGTCCAAACTATGTTATGAGATCAAGTTGGATCTAATAATTCCAAGTACTTAAGAAAATAATTAAAATCAGTTTGTAAACTATTTTTAAAGAAATATACAAGTCTTGATAGCTAAAAACACACTTGGGTGTCTTAAGCGAGTAAAATCGGATCGGTTCGGTTTCCATCTCACAACAAGTTCATAGATGGATTCTACATACCCATATATCATAGATCTTATATAAAAATGTACAAATGAAAATATTTAAGTTCTACAACTAAAAAGGTCAACAACAAGTCTTTTTAACAAAAGTTCGGTTTGGTTCGGTTTCCATCACACAATGAGTTCATAGACGGATTCCACATACCCAAGACTTGTAAATGTGACTAACAAACTAAAATGAGCAGAAGTTAGGCATAAATGATATGTATAATAAGTTATGTGTGTGTATATCACTACGTGAATATCGACCTTCGGCCACACATGTGGTCTGGGCGATTTGCCACACTTTGGCTACAAAGTGTGGCTAAAAGGTCTTTGACCATGTTTGAAAACCTTCCAGAATGTTTTGGCCACACATATTATTATTCATGTGATCATTCTATACCTACTCAGGTACTTTTCGCCACACTTTGAAAAAAACTGTGACAAAAACTAGCCACATTATAAAAACGTGTGGCGAAATGTGACCTACAGTCATAGTTTGTTTGATCTTTGATACATGTGACCAAAAACACATGCATTAGCCACAAACTGTGACATTTAACTAGCCACATGTTTTAATAGTGTGGCCAAATGTGACAAACGGCTACTGTATAGATAAAAGATGTGTCTAAAAGGTAAAAGATATAGCCTGTAAGTCCCGAATCTGGATCACTACAATTATGATATCAATATACAAGTATAGGTGCGGAATACCTATACTCGGTGATTCAAGAACACGATATAACAATAAGAATAACACGGAATTGCTTCAAAACACACGTATATTATTAAATACGTCGGGTTCTTAAGCACTTACAATACTTGATTACAAGACTAGGAATGAACAACGTCTAACCCTATACATAACGTCTCTATATATAGGGATATCAACCAACAAGGCCGGCCCAGACAACCAAAAGCCCACCGAGAACACATAAGTGTTCTCGGCTCACCTACAAACCCAAAACCCATAATCCAAACAAGTAGAACTAAATACAAATTAAGCTCAAACCACAAAACTAGGCTCAACATAGCCACTTATATTACGTTGTGTAACCTAATGTCACATTTTCTAGCCACATTTTTAATAAAGTGGCGAAATATGACGAACAACCATTGTATTTATTAGTAATGTGGCTAAAACGCTTAAAATATATGGCCACTTATACGAGGTTGTGTGACTAAAGAGTAGTTTACTTTTATTTTTCCTAAGTTTTTTATTGTCACGTATACTCTTATTATGTGTGGCTATAAGTGATAAATTGTCACACTTAAATATTTTTAAGTGTGTCCAAATGTAATTAATGGCCACTTATACGAGGTTGTGTGACCAAAGAGTATGTTAGTTTTATTTTTATAAGTTTTTTATTGTCACGGATACACTTATTATGTGTGGCTATAAGTGAGAAATGGTCACACTTAAATTTTTTAAGTGTGTCCAAATGTAATTAATGGCCACTTATACGAGATTGTGTGACCAAAGAGTATGTTAGTTTTATTTTTTCTAGGTTTTTTATTGTCACAGATACACTTATTATGTGTGGCTATAAGTATTAAATGGCCACACTAAAATATTTTTATGTGTGTCAAAACGTAATTAATGGCCACACGTTGATTTGACGAGTGGCGACGTCATCATTGCCTTTACAGTTTCTTGTGCCGCCAATTTCAAATTGTCAGGGAGATGTACCGCCGGGTTCCGATGGTGTTTAAATACCGGTCACAATCACAATCCACAATCACAATCCACAATCACAATCTACTTCCGATTTATTTCCGATAATGGCTTCTTCATGGATCGAACGTAAACCCGGTGATCATGCCCCCATCTACTACGACCCCACATTTTTCACCATTTGTTTCCACTTTTCTTCCGGCGCCGTCCGGAAGAATCAAAGGGTGAGGTTTGTGGACTATGTCCACCCTCACACCTTCACGTACCAACAACTTAACCGAATGGTTAGGTGGCTTGGGTACACGACTGCTGATATTTCAGCATTGATATGGTAGTGCCGGCAATCGAGGTGGTGTACATTGAGTTGAACGACTTGGAGCACTTCAAGGCTGTGTCCATTTATGGGTCATTCCGTAATTAGGTGAACCTTCGCCTCCAAAGGCTTAAGGACTCCACCTACACCTCGGATGTACAAGAGGATCATGCCCTCTCATACCGTCAAACCCTCAAAATCCACTAACGGAGTTTTACCATCAGAGGGAGTGAACTAACAGGATCGGAATCATTAGTTATAATCAAACCATAAAAACGTTTAAATGAAAATAAGTGCGGAAGCGTAAAAACCAAAAGACAAAAGTTGCGTCACGCAGGACGACTTAAAATCCAATGACAACAGTTTAAAATCAGTTTGCATAAACAAAAGCGTTTTCAACAATGCATGATCCTATACCGCGCGCCCGCCTCGGCTACCTGAGAATAACATACTAAAAGTGTCAACACGAGGTTGGTGAGTTCACAAGTTTATATAAAATAAAGCGTTTAGCGTCTTGTGTTCAGCGTTCAGCGTTTTGCGTTTAGCGTTTTGCGTTACCAGATAGTGTTAAATCAATTATATATCGATAGGTAGCTAGCCTATACAACAAGTATTACTAAGTGTTCGACACCGAAGCTGACTGTTTATCAAGTGCCTTGCCACTGGGTCATCCAGACCATGGTAATGTGTTAGCCAAAATTACACCCACTCGACCTCCAGTCGAGTTTAGCGTTGGGTGGGGTTTGTCAAACCCAGTAGTACTACTCAACAGTGACTCGCTATTTTCCAATACTAAACGGTTCGATGTGTAGGACTTCAATTGTTTCGTTTGCCACTTAGCCTTTACAAGTGATATATAATTTACCAACAAAATCTTAAAAGCGTTTTCGGAGTATGTTATCTCCCCCAAGTGAAAAGCGTTTAAAGAGTTTAAAAGGGGAAAGTGAAACTCACTGTATGTGAAGAATTCCCAAAAACAAATCACCAAGTGATGCGCGTCACAGAAAACTCTCACTAGCGTTCTATAACAACAAAGAGATTTTTCTAAGTATCAGAACTATTATCGAGTCTCTAGACCCGGCACATAATTCCTAAGCACAAGATACGTTTCGTGTTTCGTTTGTGAATCGTGTATGAATTAACAAGTATATTTGTGATACGTTACACGTGTAAACAACTTCTCAAGCATCAAGTATAAACATAGCATACTTCTAGTAATGTTCTAACACAAGGGTATTTTGGTCAAACACGTAGCAATTATCGATTATCAACATATTTCATGTACTTTCGCCTAACTCAGCAACTAGCTTTACCGAGACAGATTACTACTAGTAAAGATTACTCTAATCCACAGATCAAAACTCATCAATTAATTCATCAAAAATCACCACAAGAGCATACATGTGTTAGGTTTCCAGAAAATATTTTGTTGTATTTTTATTCCACATATATTTCTCACAATGATCAATTTACTACAGCAAACTCACAACAGTGAAATTCATGCGCAACAGAATTTTATTTGAAATTCCTGTTAAATGAAAAATCCAACAAATGCAAGACCAATTGGGTTAGGTTCTTAACTCAACAAGTTAACTTCCAGAAGTGGAACCAACCCATTTGGTCTTGTAGTTCATGAGATATAATATTTACAAATCAACCTAACAGCAGGTCTCACAATTCAGATTTGCATAACTCTTTTGTAAAATCATAAAAGTTAACTTTTACACGTTAAAAAATTGCAAATTTATATTCTTTAGAAACTAGACTCAACCTAGTTCACTGTAGTATCAATTATCTCGACCAATTTTCACATTCACACCCCGTTACCGTCAATTGAACATCAATAACACAATCTGTCCAGAAACTGTTTGCATCCAAACTCAACATATTAACTATCTATGGACCATAATCCGTTCATATGACCTTCTAGACATCATAATCACTATCCATGCACATCAAATACACACCACATACATGATTAGGGTTTTACTTGAACTCAAAATCAAAGAAACAAGCAATTAACATGCAATAACATCAATTTTTGTTATCAAATCAACAATCAATACATATTCTAATCAAAACAAAACATATGAACACCATACATATGATTTTCGGACCTAGGGTTTATAATTATACCTTCAAAAACACCAAAGCAAGCAAGAGGAATGTAGAAGATGGCTAGAAACGGGTGTAGGATGCTTCAATTGAGAAAGACAAGATCAAAAATCAAGTAATATGTGTGTGTGTGTGAGCCGATCGCAAGGAGAAGGGGAGGGGGGCTGGCCGTCGGTTTTGGGAAGAGAGAGAGGGAGGGATAGGGTTCTTGATTAATATTATTTAATAACAATATATTACACTCAAGTCCCTCAACTTTCAAATGTTACTTTTCTAGCTTAATTAACTAGTTCTTGTTTCTTGTCTAGCATTACACATAATATAATCAAGTAACACATATGTTAACACATAATTATCACATAATTATTATTTTGACGTTTTTCGTTTACTCACCAATTGTTTGCGTCAACTCGTTTGCGTTTCGGTGCAATTCCCGAAAGACTACACATGTAGTAATTATTCAAGCGTCATTTAAACCCTAGTTTAAATGTAATGAGGTGTGCGTTATAGATTCAATGATCTTTAAGTTTGAATTGACGGAGTTGAGTTAACGGAGTTAACCTGAAATTGACGAATGTCACATCATTCCCATGTTAAAGAATTTTCGTCCCGAAAATTTGAGTCAAGTCGTGATGAGTGTCTGAAAAAGTAAGAAAAATTTTCAGTTTCCCGAAAATTTGAGTCAAGTCGTGATGAGTGTCTGAAAAAGTAAGAAAAATTTTCAGTTTGTCATATCATCTCCTAGTAGAAAGAAATTTCGTCCCGAAATTTAATTCATACCTCCGGTGATTTCTGACGGGTTGTCGGGTTTCGCGGTTTTCTGTGTTTGGTCAGCCCTTCAAAAAGGTGAGGATACTTTTTCATCATTTGATCCTCGCGTTCCCACGTGAACTCCGGTCCATGTCTCGAGTTCCAACGAACCTTAACAATTGGAATTTTGCTGTGCTTGAGTGTTTTGGTTTCCCAACCCAAAACTTCGACTGGTTCTTCAATGAAGCGTAACTGTTCATCAACTTGCAGTTCATCCAAATTGGGTTTCATCAGATAGGCATTTCTTCAAGTTGGATACGTGGAATACATTGTGTACGCCACTGAGTTCCGTTGGTAGGTCCAGTCGGTACGCCACCGGACCAATGCGCTCAGTTATCCGGTAAGGACCAACGTATCGTGGGTTGAGTTTGTTTCGCTTCCCAAAGCGAACCACACCTTTCCAAGGTGAGACTTTGAGTAATACTTGGTCGTTCACTTGAAATTCGAGAGGCTTTCGGCGCTTGTCGGCGTAACTCTTTTGACGATCTCGTGCTGCTGCCATGCGGTTTCGGATTTGAACAATCTTTTCCGAGGTTTCGAATACCAATTCTGGTCCAGTGATTTGGCTGTCACCCACCTCTGCCCAGCAGAGAGGTGATCGACACTTCCGTCCGTACAGCGCTTCAAACGACGCTGCTTTAATACTTGCGTGGTAGCTGTTATTATACGAGAATTCTACCAAAGGTAAGTGAGGTTCCCAACTTTTTCCGAAATCCAACACGCATGCACGCAACATGTCCTCCAAGGTCTGAATAGTTCGTTCACTTTGCCCATCCGTCTGAGGATGGTATGCTGTACTCATATCAAGACGGGTACCTAGTGCGCTTTGTAGTGACTTCCAAAAGTGCGAAGTGAAACGAGAATCTCGATCAGAAATGATTGAGACAGGCACTCCGTGTCTAGATACTACTTCCTTCATGTAGACCCGAGTCAGTCTTTCCATTTTGTCCGATTCCTTAATCGCTAAGAAGTGTGCAGACTTAGTCAATCGGTCAACGATCACCCAGATGGTATCGCATCCCGTCGGTGTTTTAGGTAATCCCGTGATAAAATCCATTGAAATGTGTTCCCATTTCCATATTGGAAGTTCCGGTTGCTGTAGCAGACCAGATGGCTTCTGATATTCTATTTTGACTCTTGCACAAGTCAAGCATTTGCTCACGTAGGTGGCAATGTCGGCTTTCATGTTTGGCCACTAGTAAAGTGCCTTTAAGTCATGGTACATTTTATCTGAGCCAGGGTGGATAGAATATCGGGACTTGTGTGCTTCGTCCATCACTAGAGTTCTCAACTCTTCGTATTGTGGAACCCAAATCCGGTTCTCAAAATATCGGACCCCGTCCGATTTGGTTTCAAGTTGCTTGTTCATGCCCCGCATGAGTTCTGATGGAAGATTATCATCCTTCAAAGCTTCGAGTTGCGCATCGCGAATCTGATCGGGCAAGTTGGCATGAATCGTGAGTTGCAGTGCTCGCACTCGCCTGGGTTTATCGGTTTCTTTTCTGCTGAGGGCATCGGCCACTACATTGGCCTTGCCATGGTGGTACTTGATGGCACAATCATAATCCTTAAGCAGCTCGACCCAACGACGCTGTCGCATGTTCAGCTCCTTCTGATCGTAGATATGATGGAGACTCTTGTGGTCGGTGTGAATGGTAAACTTGGTACCGTACAAGTAATGCCTCCATATCTTAAGGGCAAACACCACAGCTCCGAGTTCCAAGTCATGGGTCGTGTAGTTCTTCTCGTGAATCCGTAGTTGTCGAGAGGCATAGGCTATAACCTTCTCGAGTTGCATCAGCACACAACCGAGACCTTGTATCGATGCGTCACAATGTACCTCAAAGTTCTCTGTTCCCTCGGGGAGGGCTAAAATAGGGGGGCTACAGAGTTTGGTTTTCAACAGTTGGAAAGCGGATTCTTGCGCGTCACCCCAATTGTACTTAGTACCCTTGTGAGTCAAAGCGGTGAGGGGTTGAGCAATCTTTGAAAATCCCTCGATAAAACGCCGGTAGTAGCCAGCCAGTCCTAGAAATTGCCGCACCTCAGTCGGAGTCTTAGGTGCTCCCCAGTTTTTGAAGGTCTCTACCTTACCGGGATCGACATGAATACCATTCTCGTTGATCACATGTCCTAAAAAGTGAACATCGCGAAGCCAAAATTCGCATTTCGAGAGTTTAACGTACAGTTGCTCCTTCTTTAACAATTCTAGAATTAATCTCAAGTGTTCTTCGTGGTCAGCCTCGTCCTTGGAGTAGACGAGGATATCATCAATGAAAACAATCACAAACTTGTCGAGGTACGCCTTGCATACTCGATTCATGAGATCCATAAATACGGCTGGTGCGTTGGTTAAGCCGAAAGGCATAACCGAAAACTCGTAGTGCCCGTACCGTGTTCTGAAAGCCGTCTTTGAAATATCTTCTTCGCGCACTCTTAATTGATGGTAACCAGATCTCAGATCGATCTTCGAGTAGTAACTCGATCCTTGAAGCTGGTCAAACAGATCATCAATTCGGGGTAAGGGATAACGGTTCTTAATCGTCACCTTGTTCAACTCCCGGTAGTCGATACACATTCGGAAAGTCCCGTCCTTCTTTCGGACAAATAAGACAGGGGCTCCCCATGGCGATGAGCTAGGTCGGATAAAACCTTTATCCAACAAATTTTGCAACTGAGTGGACAACTCCTGAAGTTCCGCCGGTGCGAGTCGATACGGGGCTCGTGCTATGGGTGTTGCACCGGGGGTCAATTCGATTTGGAATTCGACTTGTCGAATAGGAGGGAGTCCAGGCAAATCCCCCGGGAAAACTTCCGGAAAATCTCGCACAATCGGTATATCTTCGATTCGTTTCTCCTCCGTGGGTTTCTCGACAATATGCGCTAAAATTGCCGGATGACCCTTTCGTAAATATTTCTGCGCCATCATGAGGGTGATGAAGCTGGTGGTCATGTCGTGCTTCTCGCCCTGGATCGAAATGATCTCGTCGGAAGGGGTAGTGATGTGGACTATCTTGTCGTGACATATAATCTCCGCTCGGTTCTCAGATAACCAGTCCATGCCGACAACGACATCGAAACTACCAAGCGTAAAAGGTATAAGGTCGATATCAAAAATATGACCTGACAGTTTCAACTTACATCCCGCGAGTACATGAGTCGTTACTATAGTCTTACCGTCAGCTAATTCAACAGGAAACTTAGCATCTAACGGGGTTGGAGTTAAGTCTAAGAGTTGGCTAAAGGCTTTCGACACAAAACTCCTATCAGCTCCAGTGTCAAACAAAACAGAAGCAAAACAGTCGTTCACAGGAAACTTACCAGTCACCACATACGGATCGTTGCGAGCTTGACCCGACCCAATGACGAAAGCTCTTCCTTTACCATTGCTTCCGCCACCGCTGCTGCCTCCATTGTTCTCGTTCTGTTTTAACTTGGGGCAATCTTTTCTGAAATGACCCTCTTGACCACACTCAAAACATCCTTTAGTCGTCGTAGGTGGTTTAGGAGCACCCTTTTCCGCTAGGTCTCCTCTACATTCCTTGGCCTGATGACCCATTTTTCCGCATCTCAAACACTTGACACGGTCACACGGGCCAGCATGACGATAGTTGCACCGGTTACATTTCGGGTGTTTCCCAGCATAGCCGCTCGAACCCTGCCCGCTACCGTTGTTGTTATTGTTGGGACCCTGATTATTGAAGCTCCGAGTGAGTTCGGGCTTACTGTAGTGTTGTTGCTGTGGGGGGTTCGAGGATGAGGATCTGGCGTTGTCGAACTTTCTCTTTCCATAACCCGGGTTGCTGTTGCTGTTGTTGTCAGTGCTCGGGTTGTCACGGGCCTTAGCGGTTGAACCTCTAGGTGGTAACGCACCTTGGGTCACTGCTTGATCTGTCAGTTTGTGAGCTAATCGGATCGCTTGTTGAATCGTGGCTGGTCTGGAAGACGTCACCATGCCCTGAATTTGCGGTGCTAATCCATCAATATACATCTCAATCCTCTTACTAGGCGGGTCTACCATCCGTGGACACATCACAGCTAACTCGTGAGAACGGGTGGTGTAGGCTTCGATTTCTGAACCCACCATCTTCAATGACCAAAACTCAGATTCCAACTTCGCAATCTCCTCTCTCGGACAGTACTCTTCTCGCATCATGTTTTTGAACTCTTCCCAGTTCATGGCGTTAGCCAGTTCTAATCCAAGAATCTGCACATTCGAATTCCACCAAGTGAGAGCAGAATCTTCAAGTGTCCCAGCAGCAAATTTGACCCTACTGGCAGGTGGACAGTTACACATCTCAAACGCTGATTCGGCCTTCTCAGCCCAACGCAGGAACCCTATGGCTCCCTCGGTGCCCTTAAACGAACTGGGCTTGCAATCCAAATAGTTCTTGAAAGTACACGTTCCAGTTGGACCTCCAGCTTGATTCTGGACATGTGCGGCTAGAGCGGCCGCCGCGTGGTCGTTCAGCAGAGTTTGAAGTTCTGTTGCAGTCAAGTGGATGTTACCGCGACCGTGTCCAGCGTTTCTTCTTGCCATTTCCTAGAATCACAGCATAAAATGTTAAGCATGAATTTTTCTTTCATATGCAACACGCCATACATGTAACAAAAATATAGGTAAGAAAGAAATAAGAAACAAACATCACATCGCAACCATATATTAATCCAAATAATAATTCATGATTAAAACCATTGTATTCGCTACAAAGTATTTAAAACCAATCCTTAAAATCATAGAAAATAATAGTTGGATGGAGACAACCCCTCCATCTAGGTGTTATCATCCTTAGATGTCATCGTCTGAGGACACCTCTGAGTGTGCCTCCTCCTCAGCCGGTTCTTCCTCCGGTTCCTCTTCGGGTTCCTCCTCGGGATCTTCCTCGGGATCCTCCTCAGGCTCCTCTTCGGGATCTTCTTCGGGTTCCTCTTCAGACCCTGCCTCAGGTTCGGCTGCGTTCTGAGCAATTTGCATTTGTAAGACATCGCAACGCTCTAAAGCTATCTCGGTTCGGGTCCTTGCTACTTGGAGTTGCTCTTGCAAGTCTATCATCTCGGCTTGCCTCTTTCTCATAATCTTCATCTGTTGATCACCAGCCTCTTGCATTTCCTTCATCGCCGCGGTCAGGCGGGAAATTTCCTCTTTAGTTTCGGTTCCATCTTTTAACAGTCCGGATACGTTCGCTCTCGTATAGCGCATGTAACCCACATCACGCTCCAAACAAGAAACGACAGTTGCGAGTACTCGCTCCACAGGTTCGGTTATGGGTGGTAGGGTGTTGGGGTAAGCAGGATTGTTCGGGTGAGGTAGCGGGGGAACTTGTTCGCGATAGACCATACGCCTAATCATATTAGGGTACCAATCCCAGCTAACTTCGTTTTCGTACATGCCTCCGGATAAGCGATACCTCTTCGGTGCAGGAGCTTCGAGTTCCGGGACTACACGGGGTGGCGATGAGGTAGGTAGCTGCGGCTCCTTCCCATGAGCATGAGTCATCTGATAGGATGATGATGATGGTGGCGTCGACATCCCTACAGGTAAGCCGTGTATGCGCGCGTATGAGTGAAAGAGGTAAAGAGATAAGATAACAAAGACTACACAAACATATGCAGTGCGTATCATTATAACTAATGGGTCGTCGCGGTTATAGTCTAGTATGCATGCAGCTTCTAGTTCGCTATAACCAAAGGCTCTGATACCAATCTGTCACACCCTCAAAATCCAATAACGGAGTTTTACCGTCAGAGGAAGTGAACTAACAGGATCGGAATCATTAGTTATAATCAAACCATAAAAACGTTTAAATGAAAATAAGTGCGGAAGCGTAAAAACCAAAAGACAAAAGTTGCGTCACGCAGGACGACTTAAAATCCAATGACAACAGTTTAAAATCAGTTTGCATAAACAAAAGCGTTTTCAACAATGCATGATCCTATACCGCGCGCCCGCCTCGGCTACCTGAGAATAACATACTAAAAGTGTCAACACGAGGTTGGTGAGTTCACAAGTTTATATAAAATAAAGCGTTTAGCGTCTTGTGTTCAGCGTTCAGCGTTTTGCGTTTAGCGTTTTGCGTTACCAGATAGTGTTAAATCAATTATATATCGATAGGTAGCTAGCCTATACAACAAGTATTACTAAGTGTTCGACACCGAAGCTGACTGTTTATCAAGTGCCTTGCCACTGGGTCATCCAGACCATGGTAATGTGTTAGCCAAAATTACACCCACTCGACCTCCAGTCGAGTTTAGCGTTGGGTGGGGTTTGTCAAACCCAGTAGTACTACTCAACAGTGACTCGCTATTTTCCAATACTAAACGGTTCGATGTGTAGGACTTCAATTGTTTCGTTTGCCACTTAGCCTTTACAAGTGATATATAATTTACCAACAAAATCTTAAAAGCGTTTTCGGAGTATGTTATCTCCCCCAAGTGAAAAGCGTTTAAGGAGTTTAAAAGGGGAAAGTGAAACTCACTGTTTGCGAAGAATTCCCAAAAACAAATCACCAAGTGATGCGCGTCACAGAAAACTCTCACTAGCGTTCTATAACAACAAAGAGATTTTTCTAAGTATCGGAACTATTATCGAGTCTCTAGACCCGGCACATAATTCCTAAGCACAAGATACGTTTCGTGTTTCGTTTGTGAATCGTGTATGAATTAACAAGTATATTTGTGATACGTTACACGTGTAAACAACTTCTCAAGCATCAAGTATAAACATAGCATACTTCTAGTAATGTTCTAACACAAGGGTATTTTGGTCAAACACGTAGCAATTATCGATTATCAACATATTTCATGTACTTTCGCCTAACTCAGCAACTAGCTTTACCGAGACAGATTACTACTAGTAAAGATTACTCTAATCCACATATCACAACTCATCAATTAATTCATCAAAAATCACCACAAGAGAATACATGTGTTAGGTTTCCAGAAAATATTTTGTTGTATTTTTATTCCACATATATTTCTCACAATGATCAATTTACTACAGCAAACTCACAACAGTCAAATTCATGCACAACAGAATGTTATTTGAAATTCCCTTTAAATGAAAAATCCAACAAATGCAAGACCAATTGGGTTAGGTTCTTAACTCAACAAGTTAATTTCCAGAAGTGGAACCAACCCATTTGGTCTTGTAGTTCATGAGATATAATATTTACAAATCAACCTAACAGCAGGTCTCACAATTCAGATTTGCATAACGTTTTTGTAAAATCATAAAAATTAACTTTTTCACGTTCAAAAATTGCAAATTTATATTCTTTAGAAACTAGACTCAACCTAGTTCACTTTAGTATCAATTATCTCGACCAATTTTCACATTCACACCCCGTTACAGTCAATTGAACATCAATAACACAATCTGTCTAGAAACTGTTTGCATCCAAACTCAACATATTAACTATCTATGGACCATAATCCGTTCATATGACCTTCTAGACATCATAATACACACCACATACATGATTAGGGTTTTACTTGAACTCAAAATCAAAGAAACAAGCAATTAACATGCAATAACATCAATTTTTGTTATCAAATCAACAATCAATACCTAATCTAATCAAAACAAAACATATGAACACCATACATATGATTTTCGGACCTAGGGTTTATAATTATACCTTCAAAAACACAAAAGCAAGCAAGAGGAAGGTAGAAGATGGCTATAAACGGGTGTAGGATGCTTCAATTGAGAAAGACAAGATCAAAAATCAAGTAATATGTGTGTGTGTGTGAGCCGATCGCAAGGAGAAGGGGAGGGGGGCTGGCCGTCGGTTTTGGGAAGAGAGAGAGGGAGGGCTAGGGTTCTTGATTAATATTATTTAATAACAATATATTACACTCAAGTCCCTCAACTTTAAAATGTTACTTTTCTAGCTTAATTAACTAGTTCTTGTTTCTTGTCTAGCATTACACATAATATAATCAAGTAACACATATGTTAACACATAATTATCACATAATTATTGTTTTGACGTTTTTCGTTTACTCACCAATTGTTTGCGTCAACTCGTTTGCGTTTCGGTGCAATTCCCGAAAGACTACACATGTAGTAATTGTTCAAGCGTCATTTAAACCCTAGTTTAAATGTAATGAGGTGTACGTTATAGATTCAATGATCATTAAGTTTGAATTGACAGAGTTGAGTTACCGGAGTTAACCTGAAATTGACGAATGTCACACATACTGTAACGATTCCGGCAAATTCAGGTATACCCTAGCCGGAATATACTATTTACGTGTTATTTAATATTGATTATATGAGTTATAGCACGTTTATACGAATATATATGGTTCACAGTATGAATCATACTCAATTATATAGTGAATCATATTGGAATTACAATTAACCAATGAACGATTATTGAAACCCGAACGAATCAGGAATTACATTATAGACGAAGTATATAATGTTTAGTGATATTTACGAGGTATTAATGCTTCGGGATAAGTGAATTATAGCACAGAAAAAGGATTTCGATTTATTAGTACGTCGGTACGATAAACGAAACCTTTAACACCAAACCAAGCAAGAGACGATCAATCAAGCCGAAAAAGATGCGTAATTATTAATGATATGATGTTTTAATGTCATGGGTTAAGTTTTGAAAGTTTTTAAATCAGTTTTATGAAAATTTTACTTTAACCCGAAAAACGACCATTTTAATTTCGTTTCAAGCCGAATTACGAGTTTAAACGAGAAACGAACTGAACCAGATTATCCACAACATTATCCGGATTGTGTAATCCAAATGTGTGGACAATATTTGAGATGTGGGCCCCCCCCCACACACCCCAATAGAACCGGCCACCCCCCACACCCTCCTTTACACATTCCATTTTTCTTTTTTTTTCATCCAAACTCTCCCAAATCCTCTCAAACTTCAAGTGTTCATCCAAGACCCATCCATTTTTCACCAAGATCTCAAGGTATATGCATGAATTGATGCTTGAATCTTGTTTTTTATTTCATAATTCTTGAGAAAAGGAGGTTTTCATGTGAAAACCCGAGATGAAACCGATTCTCATATGATCAAGGGATGTATACAAGTTATCAAAGGATCTTGATCCAAGTAATTAGTTAAAAGTGGTTAGAATGAATTTTTACGGTTGAAATCTTGTCAAATGAATTTTCCATGTGAAAGACGGGTGAAAACCCGAGATGAAACCGACTCTTGCATGACCAAGAGATGTATACAAGTTATACAAGGGATCTTGGTCCAAGAAATGAGTAAAAAGAGTCAAGAACGGATTTTTACGGTCAAAATCGTTGTTTTGATGTTTTAAACCGACACTAGGAAAGAAATGGCTTGATTGTGGGTATAACTTGCTTGGTGTGGTGTTGATGTGCTTGTAAGTGTTGTATCTAGCGGCTAGCAAAGGCTAGAAACCAAGATCTTTGCGATCTAAAGCTAGAAAACACAAGATAGTTCGGTTATCGTGTGTATATGAAATTTGGACAGATTTTCGTGTGCTTAGAGTTGGGTCACGAAATTTCACAGAGATGATCTACACATGGAAATATGAGATCTGTGAATTTTTGGTAATTTTTGGATAAAAGATGAATATTCGGTGAATTTAATGCTCGGTTTTGGCCAAAAATAGTGAAAAATAGCAACACATGATGAAAAATTCCGGAAAATTTAAGATAAGCTTTTTATATCATATAAAAGTCACCCACAAAATTTGAGCTCAGTTGGAAAAGCCTAAGTAGGCTTTTCGGTGAAACGAGTTCTAGGGCTTTCTAGCTCGGTTTTGGGTGAAAATGGCTTGAAAAATAAGTTTTAAATTCTGGAAAAATTCCAGGAAGTTATGAGGATTATAGAGATCATCCCAGAAAAATTTGGGATTTTTCTAAAGTGTTTTGTTATTTTTGACATATTTAGTGTTTTAATAAGATTTAAAAATAGATAAATAAATGTAAATATAGGAAAATAAATCTGGAAAAATTCCAGAAAGTTATGAGGATGATAGAGATCATCCCAGAAAAATTTGGGATTTTTCTAAAGTGTTTTGGTATTTTTGATATATTTAGTATTTTAATGAGATTCAAAAATAGATAAATAAATGTAAATATAGGAAAATAAATCTGGAAAAATTCCAGAAAGTTATGAGGATGATAGAGATCATTCCAGAAAAATTTGGGATTTTTCTAAAGTGTTTTGGTATTTTTGATATATTTAGTATTTTAATGAGATTTAAAAATAGATAAATAAATGTAATATAAGAAAATAAATCTGGAAAATTTTTACAAAAATTCCTTACTGTCAAATTAAGTCTTGTGCAAAATTTCAAGACCCGAGACTAATCGGGTAATTATTTGTGCTAAAAAGAACATAAAAACAAGTTTTTAAAGCTTAAAACGTGTAAACCGGCAAAGTTCGCATAAGCGAGCTGACTGGTACATGAAAACTCTAAAAATGGACTATTTCATAAATCTAAGTAAATTAAGTAAAATAAATCATCCGAAAATAATTCGGATGATTTGGGTAATTTTACCCGATTTTACCGTTTCCGGCACCGAAATACGGAAACGGGCCCCACGGCCAAACGGGGTGTCAAACCGAGCTATAATTTCATCACCTTAACTAAAATTGACTGTCAAACTCTAAGCAATGTCACAATCTGAGTCCTTAGAAGTGTCACGGGGTTAACATAGTCCCCGAATCGAGTACAGTACTGGGTTAACAATGTTCCAGATGTACCGATTGATACGTATTTAAGTTATGGGAATTATATAGTAACGACTAGATATTATATTACAGATCCAGGCACGTAGCTGTTCCTTGTATTACTCACCGACTCACAAAAGGTGAGTTTTCACGAGCCCCTTTTAATGAATTGTTTTAATTATATTTTCCCGGGGCGGAAAACATGTCTTATTTAAAGTATTTAAGTACATACCGATCGTATGGAAATACTTGTACATTTATATATATATGGTCTGATGCACAGAATATATAAAATGTTTATCATGTGTTATTGTTCTGGGGTAACATAGTTCCCAGGGGTTATTATTGTTCTGGGGTAACATAGTTCCCAGGGGTTATTATTGTTCTGGGGTAACATAGTTCCCAGGGGTTATTATTGTTCTGGGGTAACATAGTTCCCAGGGGTTATTATTGTTCTGGGTAAACATAGTTCCCAGGGGTTATTATTGTTCTGGGGTAACGTAGTTCCCAGGGGTTATCATTGTTCTGGGGTAACATAGTTCCCAGAAAGTTAATAGGAAATGTCCTGGGGTAACATAGTTCCCAGCATGATTATATTGTTAATAAATGATTATTAAAATGATTTGTCAGTGTTTATTTAAATTAGTGAAACTCACCAACTATTCGTAGTTGACCCGTTTTCTTTACATGTTTTCTAGGTATGCCCAAGTTGGAATGATTGATATGTGCTTAACTATCTGTGCTACCTGTTGGAAGCTTGCTGCTCTATGTTTTGTAATGAATTTATTAATGTCTTATCGGTAAAATATGTGTGTAACACCTAGACAGTAATGAAACTCGCAACAATGTAATATGTTATAAATTAATGTAGTGGTATTTTCTTTATAAGCAATGCTGTTGATATCAGATGTGTCTGTTGCATCCCGTGTACGTTTCCGCTGCGGTACGGGGTGTTACAGAACTTGGTATCAGAGCCATTGGTTATAAAGAATTAGGATGTCTGAAAAAGATACCTAAAATATAACCAGTAGCTCAAGTATTATAGGATCTGAATATCAACTAATAATATATTGTGACGAGATCGGGATGAACTTGGATGGACAAGTGGGTTATTATGGTCCGGAACATAATAACAGACTTGTCTGCACGAGGGAATTCAGGGGAAGTCACGGGGGACTTAAATAGGTAAAATTGTCAACATATGTGTAAATGTATAATAATATTATTATGTGGCAAAATTGTATAAGTAAGTGCATGATTAATTTAATTATGAATTACACTATGAAAAAGGGACTATATGTTTGTTAACTTGTGTGCAGGTAAAAATGGCAAGAACACCTAGTGTGTCGACGGAAGAGGACCCGGAAGAGGTCAGTTCCGGGGCCTCTGGAAGCCCAAGTGTAGCACCCAGCTCCGAGCCTTCGGAGGCTAGTCATAGTACTTCTAGACAGACCACCCCAGCTAGGAGTGCTAGTTTACCCTCCCCTGCTAGGGTTACCAGGTCTCCTACCCCCGCCCGCACCACAGACCGCCCCGATTCCCCCCAGACACGGTCCCCGCCTCACGGCGCGGATCAGTGCCCCGTATGTTCCGCCCACTGTTACCCCACCCAGATCCACATACCACCGGGGCGAGTCTTCCCGCCCCCAACCCGAGCCTGCAACCCTACCTGTGTGGGGTCTGCCAAGGCAGGAGCGGGACTTGGCGGCTTGGCTACGTGTTCTCACCGAGCAGGTGAACGAGCACTCTGCCGCCCTGGTCGTGGGGGTACAGAGGCGGGCGTACCTCGGGGACAGCATACTGGACCACCAGTATGCTATTAACCAGTTAAAAAGGGAGTGCTCATACTCCCACTGGTTGATCGACCAGATGGAAACCCGAATGCGGGTTATGGTGGCGGTGTTGGTGGTGCTGGTGGCGGTGTTGGTGGGGTTAGTTTACCACCATGTGTAGATGTGTTGGATGGTAGAATCTTGAACCGCTTTTTGATACTCCGTGTAAGTAGTTAGTGGTGATACTAACACGGAGTGAATCTTGTTTAGTTATAGTACAACCACTGGCCCATAGGGGGTCTCTTGTAGGGCATATCATTATCGATACTTTTGGGTATCATTCAAGCACTGACCCATTGCGGGTTATGTCGAGGATGATACCAACATAGGCCCTTTGTATTAAAACTTAGTTATGTAATGATGACTGGGAAGTATGTAAATGGATGTTTGTGTAATATGTACTAATGTTTATTAATGTATGGAATGTGTTTTGTGTTTCATAATTTGGAATGGTATTAATTATATGTGTTTCCTTGATGTTGTGTAGAATGGCACCGAAACGATCAACGAAAATATCGGAAGTAGATGTGAGCCGTTTGATTGCTCAACAGTTGGAGGCGGCGATACCGGATATAGTATCGCGCATCGCCGCCAGTATTAATAACTCGACCAATCCAACCCCTCCGAGCAATCAAACGCCCATAAATAATGACGGGGAACAAAATGCTAATCCTCCAAGGAATGACAACACTATGCCGAGTAATGACGCACCGCCTACGGTGGTCGCTACCGACAGTAATGGCCCTATCCCTACTGTAGAGACCAACCGCACTGGACCATCCAGGGGTTGTTCAATCAAGGACTTTATGTTGTGCAAGCCTTTAGAATTTAACGGGTCGGAAGGACCGAATGGGTTAGTGAAATGGTTAGAGAAAATAGAATCAGTGGTAAATATCAGCAACTGTCCCGAGGATTGTGTCGTTAAGTACGCCACCTGTACGTTCACAGACCATGCCTTGACATGGTGGAACACCATAGTACAGACTCGAGGTCAGGCGGCGACAAACCGCATGACCTGGGCAGAGCTTAAGGATCTTGTTTTGAAACATTTCTGCCCAAAGAATGAATTGCAGAAACTGGAACATGAGTTGTGGAACCTAGAGATGCATGGGGCGGACCACTTGGGATATACCAACCGGTTTAATGAACTGTCACGATTAGTGCCGTGGTTGGTCACCCAGAGTCAAAGAGGGTGGAACGTTATATTTGGGGACTTACTCCAGTAGTGAGGAGTATAGTTAACGCGGGAGGGCACCAGACGTATGAGGGTGCAGTGACACAGGCTGGTATTGTCACGTATGATTTCTTAAGGAGCGGATCGATAAAGACGACGGGAGAGTCGGCTGGGGGAGAGCGAGGTACGTATGACAATAGGATCCGAGAGAAACAGCAAGGTAAACGAGCTAGGCCCGCTGCCCAGAGCTATGCCATGACTAGTTCGGGCGGAAGGCAAGAACCGCAGAGGGGAACGTTTCCTAAATGTGGGAAATGTGGTTACCACCATAGTGGCGTGTGCAAGGAGGTGGTGTGCCACCGGTGTGGCAGGGTTGGACACTACGCACCAAATTGTAAGACAAATCTGAACAACTTAAACCGTCAACCGCAACCTATTCGGGCGCAACCATTTAGAACTCAACCAGCCCGACAGCAGAACCCGCAAGGAAACCAGATGGTGACCACTAGCCGTGCTTGCTACGAATGCGGCAGCACGGATCACTTCAAAAGGAACTGCCCGAAACTGAATCAGGGAGGAAACGGGAGACAACTCGCGGGTCAGCCATCGGCGTCCAATCCGGCGCGAGGCCGGGCATTTGTGATGGGAGCGAACGAGGCGCGCCAGGACCCCAGCGTAGTGACAGGTACCTTCCTCGTCTCTGATCATTACGCTTCTGTATTATTTGATACAGGCGCCGATAGAAGTTTTGTCTCCGTTAGATTCCTTTCGATAGCAAACCTTCCTATTGGTGAAACCATAGAACCCTACACCGTAGAGGTCGCTAACGGTAAAACCATGATAGTTAATCGGATTGTTCGGAATTGCCCTTTTATTCTAAGCGAACAATCCTTCCTGATTGACTTGTTACCGGTAGAATTGGGTAGTTTTGACGTGATAGTGGGAATGGATTGGTTGGCACGTAATAGGGTAGAAATAAACTGTGAAAAGAAAACCGTCAAGATCCGGGTGTCGGATGACGAGGAGGTATTAGTGCAGGGAGAAAAATCCGGCACCATGATACCATTTATATCCCACCTCAAGGTGTTGAAATATATACGTCAGGGATGTGTGGCGTATCTAGCGAGCCTGACGGCCGCTGATTCTGAGGAAAAACGGGTGGACGATATTCCCGTGGTACGCGAATTTCCACAAGTTTTTCCAGAGGAACTTCCTGGATTACCGCCAACCCGACAAGTCGAATTCAGAATCGACTTATTACCTCAAGCTGGCCCTGTTGCTAAGGCCCCTTACAGACTTGCACCGTCCGAGATGCAAGAATTATCCAACCAGTTGCAGGAATTGTTGGATAAGGGATTTATTCGTCCCAGCTACTCCCCGTGGGGTGCACCTGTACTATTTGTGAAAAAGAAGGACGGAAGCCTTCGAATGTGCATTGACTACAGGGAATTGAACAAATTAACCATCAAAAATAGATATCCTCTTCCCCGAATCGATGATTTGTTCGACCAACTACAAGGTGCGAGCTATTTCTCAAAAATTGATCTTAGATCGGGATACCACCAAGTTAGAATTCAAGAGGAGGATATCCCAAAAACCGCGTTTCGGACTCGCTACGGCCACTACGAATTTTTAGTTATGCCTTTTGGGCTAACAAATGCGCCAGCGGTGTTCATGGATCTCATGAACCGAGTCTGTAAACCCTATCTCGACAAGTTCGTCATTGTATTTATTGACGATATTTTGATTTACTCGAAGAGTAAAGAAGAGCACGAGCAACACTTAAAGTTAGTTTTAGAGCTCCTGGATCAGGAGAAGTTATATGCAAAATTCTCCAAGTGTAACTTCTGGTTACAAGAGGTGCAATTCCTCGGTCATGTTATAAACCACCAAGGAATACACGTTGATCCGAGTAAGGTTGAAGCTATTAAGAATTGGCAAGCGCCTAAATCTCCGAAAGAAATCCGCCAATTCTTAGGCTTAGCTGGATACTATCGTCGATTTATAGAGAACTTTTCCAGCATCGCCCAACCTTTAACCCTCCTGACTCAAAAGGATCGGAAATATGAATGGGGTGAAGAGCAGGAAACGGCGTTTCAAACGCTAAAACAAAGATTGTGCCAAGCGCCAATCTTAAGTCTCCCCGACGGAGACGATGGATTTGTTGTATATTGTGACGCATCCCGTAAAGGGTTAGGATGCGTGTTAATGCAGAATAAAAAGGTCATAGCCTATGCGTCTCGACAGTTAAAAGTTCATGAGAAAAACTACACTACTCATGACTTGGAACTGGGAGCAGTCATCTTTGCACTTAAAATCTGGAGACACTATCTCTACGGTACAAAGTGCACCATATTCACTGATCATAAAAGTTTGCAACACATATTCGATCAGAAAGAACTGAATATGAGGCAACGAAGATGGGTCGAGTTGCTGAGTGACTATGACTGTGACATACGATATCACCCCCGGCAAGGCTAACGTTGTAGCCGATGCCTTGAGTAGAAAGGATCGAGTCAAGCCACTACGTGTGCGAGCGTTGGGGATGATAGTCCAGTCGAACCTTTCAGATTTGATTCGAGTCGCTCAACGCGAGGCGTTGAAAGAGGGCCAATTGGATAAAGAAGGACTTTACGGGAATGAGAAGAATTTCGAACAGCGTGTGGACGAAATTCTTTATTTCAAAAATCGGATTTGGATCCCGACCCTCCATGACCTTCGTGATTTGATCATGGATGAAGCACATAAATCGAAATATTCCATACATCCGGGATCAGATAAAATGTACAAGGATGTGAAAGAATTTTACTGGTGGCCAGGAATGAAAAAGGATATAGCCACATACGTCGGCAAGTGTACGACGTGTGCGAGGGTTAAGGCGGAGCACCAGAAACCTTCGGGAATGTTGCAACAACCAGAAATTCCGAAATGGAAGTGGGAGCAGATCACAATGGATTTTGTGACACACCTCCCCAAGACACCCCGAGGTCATGATGCGATTTGGGTAATCGTGGATCGATTAACCAAATCGGCACATTTTATTCCAATTAGGAATACTTTTAACACTGAGAGACTTGCGCAAATTTATATAAATGAAATAGTGTCTCGTCATGGCATCCCCATCTCGATCATCTCCGATAGGGATAGCCATTTCACCTCCAAACTTTGGCAAGCTGTCCAAGAAGCATTGGGAACACGTATTGACCTAAGCACAGCTTACCACCCTCAGACCGATGGTCAGTCTGAGAGGACCATTCAAACTTTGGAGGATTTGCTTCGTGCTTGCGTACTGGACTTTAAGGGAAATTGGGATCAACATCTCCCACTCGTTGAATTTTCCTATAATAACAGTTATCACAGCAGTATAAAGGCAGCACCTTATGAAGCATTGTATGGGCGGAAGTGCCGATCACCACTTTGCTGGTCTGAAGTGGGTGACTCGCAGGTCATTAGATCGGATCTGGTCCAGGAGACGACCAGCAAGATTCTTGAAATTAAGAACAACCTGAAAGCCGCGCGGGATCAGCAGAAGAGTTATGCTGATAACCGTCGAAAACCGTTGTCATTTGAGAAGGGTGAAAAGGTATATTTGAAAGTATCACCCTGGAAAGGAGTGGTCAGGTTTGGAAAGGCGGGGAAGTTGGCCCCTAGATACATTGGACCATTCAACATCACTGCAAAGATCGGTCCGGTAGCTTACCGACTAGAACTGCCTGAGGAACTAAGTGCAGTTCATAACGTGTTTCATGTGTCGAATTTGAAAAGATGTCTGGCGGATGAGACATCGGTGTTACCCTTAGAGGGTGTTCAAATAAGTGATAGGCTCAACTTCATAGAGGAGCCCATCGAAATAGTGGACGGTAAGATCAAGCAACTTAGTCACAATAAGATCTCGTTGGTCAAAGTTAGATGGAATTCGCAACGAGGCCCAGAATTTACTTGGGAACGAAAGGATGAATTTCGGAAGAAATACCCCCACCTATTTCCTCAAAAGGAAGTAGTTGACGCATAAAATTTCGAGGACGAAATTTTTATAACGGGGGGAGAATGTAACGATTCCGGCAAATTTAGGTATACCCTAGCCGGAATATACTATTTACGTGTTATTTAATATTGATTATATGAGTTATAGCACGTTTATACGAATATATATGGTTCACAGTATGAATCATACTCAATTATATAGTGAATCATATTGGAATTACAATTAACCAATGAACGATTATTGAAACCCGAACGAATCGGGAATTACATTATAGACGAAGTATATAATGTTTAGTGATATTTACGAGGTATTAATGCTTCGGGATAAGTGAATTATAGCACAGAAAAAGGATTTCGATTTATTAGTACGTCGGTACGATAAACGAAACCTTTAACACCAAACCAAGCAAGAGACGATCAATCAAGCCGAAAAAGATGCGTAATTATTAATGATATGATGTTTTAATGTCATGGGTTAAGTTTTGAAAGTTTTTAAATCAGTTTTATGAAAATTTTACTTTAACCCGAAAAACGACCATTTTAATTTCGTTTCAAGCCGAATTACGAGTTTAAACGAGAAACGAACTGAACCAGATTATCCACAACATTATCCGGATTGTGTAATCCAAATGTGTGGACAATATTTGAGATGTGGGCCCCCCCCCACACACCCCAATAGAACCGGCCACCCCCCACACCCTCCTTTACACATTCCATTTTTCTTTTTTTTTCATCCAAACTCTCCCAAATCCTCTCAAACTTCAAGTGTTCATCCAAGACCCATCCATTTTCACCAAGATCTCAAGGTATATGCATGAATTGATGCTTGAATCTTGTTTTTTATTTCATAATTCTTGAGAAAAGGAGGTTTTCATGTGAAAAATGGGTGAAAACCCGAGATGAAACCGATTCTCGTATGATCAAGGGATGTATACAAGTTATACAAAGGATCTTGATCCAAGTAATTAGTTAAAAGTGGTTAGAATGAATTTTTACGGTTGAAATCTTGTCAAATGAATTTTCCATGTGAAAGACGGGTGAAAACCCGAGATGAAACCGACTCTTGCATGACCAAGAGATGTATACAAGTTATACAAGGGATCTTGGTCCAAGAAATGAGTAAAAAGAGTCGAGAACGGATTTTTACGGTCAAAATCGTTGTTTTGATGTTTTAACCGACACTAGGAAAGAAATGGCTTGATTGTGGGTATAACTTGCTTGGTGTGGTGTTGATGTGCTTGTAAGTGTTGTATCTAGCGGCTAGCAAAGGCTAGAAACCAAGATCTTTGCGATCTAAAGCTAGAAAACACAAGATAGTTCGGTTTTCGTGTGTATATGAAATTTGGACAGATTTTCGTGTGCTTAGAGTTGGGTCACGAAATTTCACAGAGATGATCTACACATGGAAATATGAGATCTGTGAATTTTTGGTAATTTTTGGATAAAAGATGAATATTCGGTGAATTTAATGCTCGGTTTTGGCCAAAAATAGTGAAAAATAGCAAAACATGATGAAAAATTCCGGAAAATTTAAGATAAGCTTTTTATATCATATAAAAGTCACCCACAAAATTTGAGCTCAGTTGGAAAAGCCTAAGTAGGCTTTTCGGTGAAACGAGTTCTAGGGCTTTCTAGCTCGGTTTTGGGTGAAAATGGCTTGAAAAATAAGTTTTAAATTCTGGAAAAATTCCAGGAAGTTATGAGGATGATAGAGATCATCCCAGAAAAATTTGGGATTTTTCTAAAGTGTTTTGGTATTTTTGACATATTTAGTGTTTTAATAAGATTTAAAAATAGATAAATAAATGTAAATATAGGAAAATAAATCTGGAAAAATTCCAGAAAGTTATGAGGATGATAGAGATCATCCCAGAAAAATTTGGGATTTTTCTAAAGTGTTTTGGTATTTTTGATATATTTAGTATTTTAATGAGATTCAAAAATAGATAAATAAATGTAAATATAGGAAAATAAATCTGGAAAAATTCCAGAAAGTTATGAGGATGATAGAGATCATCCCAGAAAAATTTGGGATTTTTCTAAAGTGTTTTGGTATTTTTGATATATTTAGTATTTTAATGAGATTTAAAAATAGATAAATAAATGTAAATATAAGAAAATAAATCTGGAAAATTTTTACAAAAATTCCTTACTGTCAAATTAAGTCTTGTGCAAAATTTCAAGACCCGAGACTAATCGGGTAATTATTTGTGCTAAAAAGAACATAAAAACAAGTTTTTAAAGCTTAAAACGTGTAAACCGGCAAAGTTCGCATAAGCGAGCTGACTGGTACATGAAAACTCTAAAAATGGACTATTTCATAAATCTAAGTAAATTAAGTAAAAATAAATCATCCGAAAATAATTCGGATGATTTGGGTAATTTTACCCGATTTTACCGTTTCCGGCACCGAAATACCGGAAACGGGCCCCACGGCCAAACGGGGTGTCAAACCGAGCTATAATTTCATCACCTTAACTAAATTGACTGTCAAACTCTAAGCAATGTCACAATCTGAGTCCTTAGAAGTGTCACGGGGTTAACATAGTCCCCGAATCGAGTACAGTACTGGGTTAACAATGTTCCCAGATGTACCGATTGATACGTATTTAAGTTATGGGAATTATATAGTAACGACTAGATATTATATTACAGATCCAGGCACGTAGCTGTTCCTTGTATTACTCACCGACACACAAAAGGTGAGTTTTCACGAGCCCCTTTTAATGAATTGTTTTAATTATATTTTCCCGGGGCGGAAAACATGTCTTATTTAAAGTATTTAAGTACATACCGATCGTATGGAAATACTTGTACATTTATATATATATGGTCTGATGCACAGAATATATAAAATGTTTATCATGTGTTATTGTTCTGGGGTAACATAGTTCCCAGGGGTTATTATTGTTCTGGGGTAACATAGTTCCCAGGGGTTATTATTGTTCTGGGGTAACATAGTTCCCAGGGGTTATTATTGTTCTGGGGTAACATAGTTCCCAGGGGTTATTATTGTTCTGGGGTAACATAGTTCCCAGGGGTTATTATTGTTCTGGGGTAACGTAGTTCCCAGGGGTTATCATTGTTCTGGGGTAACATAGTTCCCAGAAAGTTAATGGAAATGTCCTGGGGTAACATAGTTCCCAGCATGATTATATTGTTAATAAATGATTATTAAAATGATTTGTCAGTGTTTATTTAAATTAGTGAAACTCACCAACTATTCGTAGTTGACCCGTTTTCTTTACATGTTTTCTAGGTATGCCCAAGTTGGAATGATTGATATGTGCTTAACTATCTGTGCTACCTGTTGGAAGCTTGCTCCTCTATGTTTTGTAATGAATTTATTAATGTCTTATCGGTAAAATATGTGTGTAACACCTAGACAGTAATGAAACTCGCAACAATGTAATATGTTATAAATTAATGTAGTGGTATTTTCTTTATAAGCAATGCTGTTGATATCAGATGTGTCTGTTGCATCCCGTGTACGTTTCCGCTGCGGTTACGGGGTGTTACACATACTCCAAAAGAGAATCCAGATGTAGATTCGGATACGGAATCTGATGGCAGGACTCCAGAAGCCTCGAATCTGATGGATATCGATGTGGATTCCAATATGGAATCGGATGCTAGGAGTTTGTTTTATGTAATTTGGTTTTCTATATTAATGTAAATGTTATTTTTGTATATGTTATTATATTTTGGTATTAATATGTTATGTGAATGTTATTATTGTAAATGTTATTATTAACTGTAAATGTTATTATTATATTTTGGTTGCGTATTTGAAGCGTAGTTGATGTTGATTTTTTATAATTAACTTTAAAATAGATGTTAGTGTGAGTGAATAACAAAATAGACCTAAAATTTAATTTTTGGTAGTTGAGACAATAATTTATTGTAGTTCAGTTGATTTGTAGCGTATCTAGTAAGATATACTAGTTTTTTTATTTTAATTAACTTGAATGTAGGCTATTATTACATAAATATATTTCCAAGATTTTTGACAGGTATTTAAAGCGTACAAAGCGTGTGATATACTAGTTTTTTTTATTTTAATTAACTTGAATGTAGGCTATCATTACATAAATATATTTCCAAGATTTTGGACAGGTAGTAGGTATAAATGTAATTAATTTCCAAAATTATTTAGCTTCTGTGCGTTTCCAAAGCATGTGGAAACCATTTTGACAGGTAGTAATTAATATGAAGTTATAGTGTGTTATACACTCAACAACTAACTATATAACAACAGAGACTTTAATGACTGCAATAAAACTGGTGATTGAAATTTATTACACTTTTATATATGTTATGTGAATTCCAAACTTGGCCAAGCAGAAAAAATCTAAGGTTTCCACAGATCTTAAACTTCCCAAAGATCTTAGATTTTGATAAAATCCTTTCCAAAACTCAATGCCATCACCAAATCTTAATCTAAGGTTACTGGTGATGGCATTGATTTTGGAAGCGGTTTTTCAAAACTGAATTTTATTTGTTCAAAGGCTTCTTCAAAGTCTGGAGGGTACAATTTTGGTATGCAGGTTAGTGAAATGAAGGGCGTAATGGTCTTTTTTTTATAAACTGAGTTGATAATGTTTTGCATGAAACCAGCTGTTGAAAAGTATGTTGAAACATAACCAAATAGAGGTTGTGCAAGAAACAAAACCATCAGACGAGAAATGATGACTGTCATCGAACCATGAACACCCTAGACAACATGACGCATTTTTGGGCTTTCTTTGTATTAATGTAACTTTGATATAGCGCGAGTCAGTTATGAGTGTAATGACTTTATTGATTTTACTATGGTACACTACAAGTCAATTGTGACTTTTATCGATGTAACATGATGTATGTTTGAACTTGACACCAATTGACCAAAATAGCCAGAAGATGAAATGAATTTAACAAACCGGCCTGTACGTATAAGTAGTAATAGTATTAAAAACAACCAATATTTCTTTAGTTTGAATTAATAAGTACAAAGTAAAGAATGGTGATATCATGTATCACAACTATATTTAAACATTATTTACATCTAACTAGCCGAACGAACACAACTGCTGGGTCGACAACCCCGACATCAGTGTCAATCTCCATTACAAATAGTTGTAGGGTTTTTCCCGGGCCTCCAGTAATCATCCGGGGACTCATTACGAAGCAGTTGATTTGGTTGTACAAGTGGCAATGTATTACCCTCATGAGTGAAATTTACCATACTAAATTCCTCATTGACCTCGTCATACGAATGCCTATAATTCTTGGGTGGAGTCATGAGGACAACATGCTTTTTTCTATCCAGCTGATCTTGAACATAAAACACCTAGCGTGCTTGCGAGGACAATATGAACGGATCATCCTTGTGGCCAAATTTTTTTAGGTCGACCGACGTGTAACCAAGAATATCATGTTTGACATGTTTACGGTCAACCCATTGGCACATGAAGACCGGAATCTTTTAGTATGATAATCTAGGACCCATATCTCTTGCAAAACCCCAAAATAAAAGTTTTGTCCATACGTCACCACGTCTTTTTTGATGTGCATGTCATCCGCCACTACACCAACCCCGCTGTTCTGGTAAACTCTACTATCATGAGATTTTGTACGAAATTCAAAACCGTTGATGTCGTACGAGTTGAATTTGTAAACGTTGCGGTGTGCTCCGTGTGCAATCCACTTTACGGTTTCCGATACAGAACCTGGGGAGCCCGCTAGCTCTCTTTCAACCTGAATTTCATTACAAGGATTAGATTCTTCACCTACATTGTAGAAACTATAAAAGAATTTTAAAAATTATAGAAGACTTAATAAATTGATCTACCTTGTCGCGTAACCAGTCACCAAACTTTAAAGTATGCTCCTTCTCCAGCAATGCTTGTCGTTTACCAGGTATTTGGTTTTTCAAAGAGGTCTTGTGTTGTCTGCAAATAAGAGTATAATATATTGTGAATTAATATATATATATATATATATATATATATATATATATATATATATTAATTTTGGGTGTGTTTGCTGAGCGTTTTAGGTTTTTAGCTTTGTTTTTTGCCTTTGAACGTCTCGCGTAACTACCGTACGTTAAGGAATTAGCGTACAGTAACTGCACCCCATATATATATATATATATAATTTAGAGTATATATGTTAGTAATATTTACTCGATATACGGCGCTATTTCAGGCGTATTCTGCAGCACATAGAAATGTGCTCTCTTGAAAAGATCAGGAGATACTTCAACTGATTTAACGCCTGTGACAGGAATTGTCTCCCCATTATCATCATGCTTATCATGTGGAATACCAACAGTACTCTTGATGTTTTTTTGGTATTCGCTAAGAAACTCGATTGTTTCTTCCGCAATGTTCTCCTCAGCAATGCACCCTTCTGGATAAGTTTTGTTTCGCACATGCCCTTTGATAACCTTCATACACCTTTCAAAGGGATACATCCAACGAAAGCATGGTGGCCCACATAATTTTATCTCTCTTACAAGGTGCACAGTTAAGTGAACCATGACATCAAAAAATGATGGCGGAAAGTACTTCTCCAGCAGGCACAGTTTATTTGCTCTTCCAGCATCTTATCAAGCTCTTCTACAATGATTTCTTTGCTACAAATTGACTTGAAAAAAAACAAAGCCTGATTATAGCATTTCTCATTGGTTCTGGCATGATGGACCGTATTGCAAGGGGCAGAAACTGTTGCATAAGCATGTGATAATCATGTGATTTAAGGCCTTGTAGCTTCCTTTCTTTAAGATTCACAAAACTAGAGAAGTTAGAACAATACCCTAGTGGAGCCTTCAGTTTATACAGTGTTTCAAGAAACATGTCTTTTTCTTGCGCTGATAATGTGAAGCATGCTGCAAGCAGTTCTGTATTGTTGCCTTTTGCTTTCGGTTGCAACTCCTTTTTAATCCCTAAAAACTCCAAATCCTTTCTAGCTGCCAATCCGTCTTTTGTCCTACCGGGAATGTTCAGCAACGTCCCGACAATACTTTCTACCACATTCTTTTCAACATGCATCAAATCAATACAATGCTGGACAGGTAAATACTTCCAATAGCTGAGCCGTTGGTAACATATGTTGAACTTCTTCCAATATGGCTGCGGCGTTGTGTTATCCCTTTTCCTCTTACTCCCACTTAGGGATTCAGATCCCTTTCCCCATTCATTGTTAATGTTTTTGACCTCGTCGTATATCTCTTCCCCTGTCATAGGCTCTTTAGCGGTTCTCATCTCCTCTTTTCCGTTAAACGTCTTTGTTTGTTTTCTGAAAGGGTGGTCGTGTGATAAATACCTTATGTGGGCAGCATAACTCTGCTTCTTTGTGTGATAAAGTCGAACACACTGAGTGTCGCCCCGACACACCACACAACCTTTGAATCCACTGTAAAGGCAACCACATAGTGTACCAAGAGCAAGGTAATCATTAATCGTCCATAACACAACTGCACGTAGTGTAAACATTTCTTGTTTATATGCATCATATGTTGGCTCCCCGACCTAAAATAAAGATGCTAGATCGTCAATTAAAGGATGTAAAAGCACATCAATATTGTTTCCTGGCACTCCGGATATTAATAAGGAAAGCATGATGAATTTTATTTTCATACACATCCAAGGTGGAAGGTTGTAAATGACTGCTAAAACAGGCCAGACACTGTGGTTTCTGTTGCCTCTATGTACGTCGACCCCATCAGTGCAAATCCCTAGACGAAGATTTCTTGGATCGCTTCCGATGGTATCAGAGTACCTGTCATCTATGGCTTTCCATGCTGTTGAATCTGATGGGTGGCGTAAAACACCGGGTTTATTGGTACTCGTGGCATGTCATGTTAAATTCTCTGCTGTGGTCTTTGATTGAAAGAGGCGCTTGAATCGTGGAATAATGGGAAAGTACCACGGTACCTTAGCGGGCGTGTTTATGTAAGTTTTGTTAGTATTCTCATCCACCTTCCACCTTGACTTGTTACAAACTAGACATGCTTCCAAATCCTTGTAATCCTTATAGTAAATAATGCAGTCATTGATACACACATGTATCTTTTCGTATCCTGAGCCTATTGCCTTCATCATCCTTTTGCTCTCATACATATTATTTACCATTTCGTTATCTGCAGGTAGCATCTTTTTTAAAAATTTCAAAAGTTCATCAACGGACTTATGAGATACCCCGTGCTTGCTCTTCAAGTTGAGTAGTTGTACTAATCCAGACAACTAGGTGAAGTCAAGACATCCTTTATATAGGGGCTTCTCAGCGTCAACAAGTAGTTGTAGAACTGTTGATACTTCTTGTCGTCTTTGAAATTGTCTTTTGTAGCATTTACTATTTCTACAGTTTTACAGGCATCTGTTGGAATGTTGGTGTCAACAAACCCAGTATTATTATCATAATTAGTTGGAATGCAGGTGCAGGCAAACCCAGTATTATCAGCATAATTAGTTGGAATGTTGGTGTCGGCTTCTCCATGTTTTATCCAAGTAGTATAATTCTTATCAATTCCAAACCTGTACAAGTGATGTTCTACATCATCTACACTAAGAGATACGTGGTTCACACACCGAACACATGGACATGAAACAGAAATTGGTGGTGATGTCTCCTTGCAATTACGAACTGCAAAATGTAGAAATGCGTTAACACCATCTCTATATGCTTTACTGCACCTGTTGCCTACTGACATCCAAAACTTATCCATCTTCCAAGAATTTTTTATTAACGGTGTCATCAACGATATATATATACTAACACCAATAAATGTAACTGACTAAAAGCAAAAATATTTGGTACTCACCTGAGATTAATGAAGTTGTTTGGTAGGATTGAGATTGAGGAGAGTTCAATAAATACACTAGCAGGTCATTTATTAGGGTTTGGTGAGATTGTGAGATTTTATTTGGTCAATACTAATTGATTTGTGAGTCTTCCAGAAGATAACTCGATTAATTGGCGGGTAAAAATGAAAATTTTAAACTTCTAAATTTCGTTATATAAATATTAGAAGAGGTACTATTACGTTCTTAGGGTGTAGCTCAAACGGTTGAGGCGCTTGTGATTAAACATATTTTGCAAATATCGCGGGTTCGAAACTCAGGAGGGAGCATATTTTTATTGATTTTTTATAATAACCTCTTTTTAATGAAATAAATACACTATGATTTTGGAAATACTCAAACTAAACTACAGAAACACTCAAACTAAACTACTCATTAAGCCTTTAAATGCATTTAGAAACATAAAAATACATCATAATAGCTGGTCTAAAATCATAACAAAGTTTCTTAGATTTTAATTACAAAACTAATTAAAAACCCTAAAAACAACAAGAAGCAAATAAAATACAATATCTTCACTTTTTTTTCTGATTCAATCCTTGAAGCTACACTCCTTGCAAGTTGATCCTCTAATGACTTATTTGCCCTTATCAAGATAGGAATTATGTCTGTACATCTTGTGCACACATCAGATCTTGTTGACGAAACACAATCAGACCATATAAAGAAATCACATTTTTTGCCCTAAGTTGAAAAAAATATAGGGTTTATGGTCAACAATTGTAGATGAATTCCAACTTTATTTGCAATTTCACTAACCTGAGATGCACAATTGTAGAACCTCCGACCTGGAGTTTTGGTGGTGCTTGATGTTCTTTGAATGGCTTCTTGACCACAAAAACAATAAACCTGAGATCGATTGCTTCTGTTACCGGATGTGGTGGTCCTCGATGAGATTTTTTCCATGGTGAAAAATGAGTTTTTATTGAAAACAAAACTAGATATATAAGTATATATATAGGAGGGTTTAGAAAGGAGTTGTCGTACACATGCGTGTTACTAGCGTTTTAGGATATTTATATATGTCTTTGTACAGTAGCGGGTTGCAAGCGTAATAGACTCTTTTGAACAATTATATAACATAGTTTAACCTAATTGATTACACGCATTTTTAACAAAGAAAGACGAGAACCATTAATCCATATTTACCATTCATCAAAAGATGCATCACTAAAAGTACCATTAATTACAATACATAAAACATGTTAAGAAAGCATTTTAAGATAATATATATTTACCATTCATCAAAAGATGCCATACAAAAAGTACCATTAATTACAATACATCACAAAAAAACCAAGACCAGCAAAGCTAACATCACCATCACTCCGCCTTGTCCACAGTCTTCGCCCCCATCTCCTTAAAACTCATGTTGGTTGACACCGTAGTTATGGTGTCAACCAGGGTCTCACACACTGAGTCGTAGCATTCAGACTGTTGTTTCTGATAATCAGCAACCATTGCTCGAAACTCATTGTCGTCTTCCCACAACATGAGTTTACAGGAGTGGAAGGTATTTGTTTTTTCCCAAGCGAGTGTAGCCCTAATCACTTTGAATTTCTTCAACAAAGAGTCGTCTTTCTCTTTCTGAAGATCCATCGTTGTTTTCACTATGGTCTTCACGGTTTTCTCAGAAGAATTCATTTTTATTATTTTTCAGCTGAAACTGTTAGTGTGATTGAATAACCAAACTTAATGTAGTTAAGTTTGATTTGTAGTAAGATATAGTAAGATCTAGTAAGATATAGCTTAACTTTAATGTAGGCTATCATTACCATAATATTTTTCCCGGTATTTTTGACAGGTGAGTATAATTGTGATCAATTAATTCTGACAGGTGATATAAATGCAAGTAATCTCTAGATTAAACAAAAACACATGAGACAAGTTTGTGTGTTTCCCAAGCGTGGGACACCCTTTTGTTTTTTTTATTACAGTTAGTATTCGTCCGGTGCGTTTCCCAAGCGTGGGACACCCTTTTGTTTTTTTATTACAGAGTTACTATTCGTCCGGTTGCGTTTCCCATGTGTGGGACACCTTTTTGTTTTATTTGTGAGCCTTTTGGTTATATATACCTACACCACATTTGTGAAACTCACCTACATAATATTAAATTATTTTTTTTAGTTAATAATGGATTGCTCGTCATCATCATCATCATCCAGATCCTACAAGGCTGCCCTCAGAAGGCAAATTGAGGCTCAAATCGAGATAGATAAAGCTTGTCGGGAAACTCTTACTGAAGAATTTGTAAATACTAGCAACAGCTTGGATGCTAGGGATCTCATTGCAAAAGTTCTTACTCGGATGCCCGCTAGTTGTATCCGAGATCTTGCTGTTTTGTTTATGGTTGATGTAGGACAGAGAGAGCTTGAGGAGTTAAAACTTTTGGGCAAGACAATTCTTGAACTGAATTGCTCAATGGAATTGAAGTTAAAGTTTCTTATGTCACTCAGAGATTAGTATGAGATGGTGTTTCATGGTGTGTTTTTATGTGTGTCACCCAGCTATTAGTAGTAATAAAATTTGTATGTTTGTGATGGTGTGTTTATATGTGTCTTTTGGTAATAATAAAATTTTTATGTTTATGTTAAAACATTGATTCAACATGTAACTATTATCTTAAAGTGCATTACAAACTGATAACAGAAGACTAGAGATCTCCATAAGTCCATATCATAACAAGTATCTTAAAGTACATAGCAGTCAGTTTTGAAATCATTCAAATTTTTTGTTGCCTTTTCTTAAGTTCATCAATCAACTCTTCTCCGGTTAAACGAGTGTCGTCATTTTCATGAAATAGCAGTGCATTCTTGATAACATTATTTCTGTGTCGGTTTATATCCGAGAGGAGGATTTTTAACAAATACTTTGACCTCAAACATTTTAGCTGTCTTTGTTGTATAGGGCCTTCCTTTTTGAGATTACACCCCTATGGTATCTTCCCATCATATTTCTCCATGTGTCTCATAGCAAAAATACCACAATCTATTACATTACTTGTTTTTCTCTATGTCATCTTCAATCTATTGATTGTTGCTACTTGGATTTGCTGAGCAATGGGGTGTTTGATTGTTTTAAGATACATGCAAAAGACGTTTCTCTACACAAATATAAAGCAATTTAAGTATTTTGACAATTTTTATAACATGTATGTATGTTTTTTGGGTTAAAACTATATATGTTTACCAGTATATCAGGAGTCTTTCCGTATCTTTCTTCAAATTTCTCTCTAATTGCTTTTGATTTGTCTTCTAAGCTTTTAAACTTTGCATCAGCTGGTATTTCTTGATTTGCACTGTTGTCAAGTAATTCTATCACTCATGTTTGAAGATTGAAGGTAACCACAAAGAAATGTTCGCGTTGTAGAATTGGCCCCGAACACTATAGCAACCTCCTTGAGTGATAGAATTCCACTCCTTGCCATTTGTGTTTCGATGTTGTCTGAAAACACATCCAGTCTTTCTTTGTCTGTGTAACCCTTTGAGTCAGCATAATGGTCACTTGTCTGTATAATAATTAAAATGCAGATGATTAAAGCGTTTATTGCGCGTTTTCTAATAGTACAAACAAAATAGATTAACTTGTACCAGCACAGTGCTTGTAGCAAAGAATCTGAATGGTGATGCTGCAGATTTTTTCTTTTCTTCTTAGTTCATTACTTCAACAAATGCATCCATTGCATTGGTGGCTATATAAATGGCAGGACAGAAGCTTTCAAAGACCACCTTGAACGATTCTGTGTGAGTGGACTTGTAGACCTCCTCCCAAATGTTTTCAAGACAAAAATATATATACTCTGAAAGTATTTTTTTTCATCTACTGTGACACTAGCGGATACGTCAACCTCTCTCAGAAGATATGGAGAGTTCAGTGTATGAGGCTATCACTTGTTGTCAATCCGGTGTCAACTGTTAAACATAAAACAACTCACTTTAAAATTGACTTAAAATAATTGTAACTATAATTAAATACCTTCAACCCCTTTTGGTTTTTATTTATAATTAAATACCCTCCTTTAATGTCGCAAACACTGTATTAACAACTTCATCAATATCTGCGCATGAGACATTGTTTTCTTGACCTGCATCACCTGCATCATTTTTTACGACAGCCAAAGATGTAATATGTTCAACTGTGATTATAATTAAGCTGGTATATAATTAAGCTGGTACATATATGATATACCTTTCTGATCAGCCACTGGACCACCAACACCAACATCTAAATCAACTGCATCACACAGATTTAATAAGTTTAAAATAACAGCATAAGTGTTTTAAGAGCGTTTTAATTATACTAATAATTAATTTAGCCCAAATACCTTTTAGGGCAGCCACTGGACCACCAACACCAACATCTGAATCTTGTGTTTTAGGGACCACATTATTAGTGAATCTGTTTTCCCATTCACAACATCTTGCAAATATATTCTCATTTGATGGATGTCTATCCTTTTCTTGACGGACCAACTCGTTGATCTCGGAGCAAATTTTGTCAAATTTCTTCAATTTGTTATACAATGCCTTATTCCAAGACTGTAAAAAGAAAATATGGTTATTGTTAATTCAAAAACATTTTCAATTTATCCCAGCCAGTTGTAATGTAGTTAAATAATAGTCAACAAGCACGATAGGCATTTGCAAACTTAAAGGTGAATAATCGCTTACATAATCATCCAAATCTTGTTCAGCTGTTTGATCGGCATTATCTGTTTCAGATGCACTTTAACCATCTGTTTTTTAATTACATATAATGTTGTATTACATAAAATGCATGTAGAGATAAGAGATATGAGAGTTTTTTAGAAGAAAATAACAACTTTAATACCATGTTCTTGTTTTTCCTCAGCTGCAGTGTTTTCTTCAACTCCAGGCTTACCGGCAGCACTAACCATCACAACAGCAGTAGCAGCAGCAGTCTCATCAAGTCTCTTCCTGGCAGCACTAACTATCACAGCAGCAGTATCAGCATCAGCAGCCTCATCAAGTCCCTTCCCGACAGCACTAACGGTCACAACAGCAGGAGCAGCAGCAGCCGCATCAATCCCTTTCCCGTCAACACTAAACGTCATAGCAGCAGCAGCAGCAACCTCTGTAGCATCTTCTTCTAAGGGAGGACCATTATTCTCCAAGTATTTTTCCATCTTATTAAGAGTAGTTATTTTTATGTAGTTGACTGCAGGCGTTGTGACGTGAGTCCCAAATGGACCATATTTTTTCTGGTATTCATGCGTGTAAAGCATCACAAGGAAGGTGATCGGATCGTTGTATTGAACGTTGATACCTCTCCATTCTTCCTTTGTCATTTTCAAGTTTTCAATAACATAGCTGCACCAGTCCATATTTGGAATATCTGAGGTTTTATCAATTGCGGCGATGAATCATTGATTGACTATTGTTGATTTTGTCACAAATCCTATACAGGTGTTGAACAACACAAGGAAATTAATCCTAAACAGTTCACCAACTCCTTGATCCGCGGCCAGTTTGTCTTTCACATGCTTTATACTTATTCTTGCATTTGTCGGGAAATGATTTTTGAACAAATCTGTAGTAACATCTTCCCCCAATCTTGGTCTACTCTTGCCTAAAACAGGAATCTTACCCATTGGTATCCCCAACACTTCATGTACTTTTTGTTGTGTTATCTTAATAACGCCGCTCCCAATGTTCAATTCATTTAAACGGTTATTATAGTTCATGAGCAACCAATATCCCAAAGTTGTTGGAGTTTAGGTTACTTGAAGTCTTAACATTGACCCAAAACCCATTTCTTCTACACAAGTTTTTTGGGCAATGGTCATTGCCTTCACTACATCAAAAATATTAATAGGTGCACACCTATTCTTCAATTTTTTGTCTACAAATTCAACAAAAGGTTATCCCTTCTCGGTTGGCTTCTTTTAGTTAATGGCTCTCTTTTTCGGACGCTGAATGTCCGGGCCAGAGGTTCTGTGTTCCACCTGTTCCCGCTTTGACAACAACCTGTCGATTTTTGTGTGTCAAGGTCTGAATCAGAGTCTGCTTCCACAACATGTTTTGTTTTCCCCACCGGAGCAACTTTTTTAGTCTTCCTTTTATCATTCTTGTTTTTTTCAACAACTGAATCACATACATACAATAAAACACGAGGATAGGGGATAACAACACGAATCACAAGGAAACAGAAAACTCTTATCAAACATCACAATGATAAATTCTCATACCAAAACCATAACACGCTAATCATATGCATATAACATGCTTTAATATTATACATAGATTTAAAAAACAAGGATATGTATTACAACAACAGCACGCTTATCAAACGCATTAATACATAAGAAGATTCAAACAAATGCTTACATTTTAAGATAAAGTAAACCTAAGACGCTAAAAAAATCATAATGAAACACCTGTTCCATCTTCATTCTGAGACCTATCGTGCATTTGCTTCGTCCTTGGTTCTGTTCCAGAAGTATATGAGTTAGGGTTCTTTATTTTGGTTCTGTTCCAGAATAATTAAACCACTCGAGTTTGTGCTTGTGCTTGTGTTTGTGCTTCACAGTAGAATCGTCGACGGTTTTTTGGAATATTGACTTACGAGGTTGAATTTTGGGAATACTTATCGCCGTTCCAGAAGTAGATGAGTGACTTACGAGGGTAATTATTTGACCCTTTTAAAAGAAGGCGCGTGCTTTTAAATTTTAATCGTACGGTTAGTATTGTATAGTAGCAATATATATATATATATATATATATATATATATATATATATATATATATATATATATATATATATATATATATATATATATATAATATTAGTGGGTGGTGGTGGGTTCAGGTGGTCATGATGGTGGTGGAAGGTGGCGGAGATGCGGTGGTTCGTGGTGGCGGATGTGTGGTGGTGGGTGGTAGTGGTGGGCAGTGGGTGGTGGTGGCGAAGGTCGGTGGTGGTTGTGGTGGTGGTGGGTAGTGGGTGGTGGTGGTGGATGGGTATAAATAAATGTATATATATTTATACATAATATTGGTGGGTGGTGGTGGTGGGCAGTGGGTGGTGGTGGCGGAGGTCGGTGGTGGTTGTAGTGGTGGTGGGTAGTGGGTGGTGGTGGTGGATGGGTATAAATAAATGTATATATATTTATACATAATATTGGTGGGTGGTGGTGGTGTGGTGGGTGGTGGTGGAGTGTGGTTAGTGGTTGGTGCTGGGGGTCGTTGTGGCGAATGTGGGCGTTGGATGGTGGTAGTAGGTGGTGTGTAGTATGATTGCGGATATGTAATACATGAGACAATGACGGTGCTATCCCGTATGATGACCATGATGATTGGCCCAATTATGACGAGACGATGCTAATATAACTACCTGGTTTGGTGGTGGTTATCATATTGATGCTGCTAACCTATATATACGGTTTGCTTAGGCCAACCCATACGATGGCGACTGTAGCTCGTACGACGAGCATGACGTCTATGATGATGATCACACATATATATGATGAGGACCAATTATATGTACCTATATGACAATACGCCACACAGACGCGCACACACATATACACACACACACACACACACACACACACACATATATATATATATATATATATATATATATATATATATATATATATATATATATATATATATATATGTTGATGATGATGGTGACACCGATGTTTAATGACATGTAACCCGTATGATCGACGACGACCATGATAATGTATACGATGGTCATACTGATGGTAGCATGTATGACTGATGATGTCGTTTGATGACGACAACAATTCATAATATGGTGCCGACAGTGATCACTAATATTGGGCGTTTTGTTTATGATAACCCATACGATGCTGACTACATCCCGTACATAGCAATCGGATGATGATGATGATGCTGCTGCTGATGATGATGATGATGATGATGTGTGACGATGATGACGACACTGATAGCGGGATATATGTTACCCGTATGATCAACGTCGACTACGATAGCCTATACAATGACCGCGTTGATTACCCGCACGTTTGATGATGATGCCGTTTCATGGTGACGGTGATCGATGATTATGATGATGATAACCACTATAATACATGATAACGATGATAACATTATGATGTTGATCATCATCATAACACATATGGTGATGATGATAACCTAGAAGATGATAATGATACAAAACTACATATGATAATGATAACACTAGAATGTTATGAGCATCTCCATTACGAAGTTGTAAATCTTATCCAGAAAATCTTACTAACGGTTAAGATAATACTTCAATAATGGATAAAATTTTAAATTTATTTAAAAAATATGATTTATTAAACGATCTCAACTTTTAACGAAATTTAATACCGGAATGTTAGTAAAAAAACTAAAAGTAAATGTTTTTATACTATTTTTAAAAAGTTATAAAACAAAACCAAAATATATATATAATTAAATGTGTAGAAATAAATAAAACCAAAATTCAAAACCCTTTTAACTTCAAAACCCTAAATCGACTTCTACTTCGCTTTACTGTAATTCGTAGACATCGTTTATCCTGGTAAGAACATAAAAATGGCACGTCTCAATAATGAAGTTAAGTTCCTGGTAGATATCGACAGCGATTCCATGAGTACGATGGTATGTTAATGTTATCTGGTTAATTTTTTTTATGAAACATTTTACAGTTTTGCAACATATACATTCTAAGAACATTTTTTGTGTTACTTATAGCTCATTCCTAAAGCTGTTCAACCAATGTTTGCTGACATGAAATCGAATACCGACTGTTGTTTGATTTATGATCAAAGTGGTAGAATGTTTTCTGTTGTTATAATAAAAGTACTTGATGACTTTTATTTTGGAACCGGTTGGACTGAATTAATCAGAGAATGTTGTATAGAAGCTGGAACATATGTTGTTTTTGAGCTTAAATCAAGATCTATGTTGAATATGTTTACTTTCAAAAGAAACGTAAATGATCAATCCGGTACTATGATATGTATTCCAGTCAGAAACCGACACGTCCATTACTTGGTAAGTTTTAATTTATGTTTTTAATGATTGTTTCCAAATTCAAATGTCTTTTAATTAACATGTTTAATAGGATTTCCCTGAGTGGTACGTGATTCAAGAATTTGGTGACAATTACATGAATTGGCTTTTCGAGCTTATTGCTCCAGATAGATATATGTTCAAAGTTTCATGTCTTTGGAATGGAATGGGTTGTAGGCTAGAGGATGGATGGATTGAGGTTTTTAAACAAACCAACTTGAAAGGTGGTTCGTTTGTTGTGTTTGAAATCATATCATATAAGACATATCATATTAATGTCTTTCATGAAGATGGCATAGAATTTATCCTTCCTGGTCCAAATCAGCTGTTTCTCAACTATCAATTAAGCAATCAAGGTAGTTCCTCCCAAAACCCAATTCATCTTGATGAGCAAGATGATGACTCTAAAATCGTCTTCCACATGAACGTCACCAAGAAATTGGTAAATTGAATTTTTAAATTTATTTTTTATTTACAAGTATATTTAAAATTTGCTTTTCACAGCATCTTTCGCGTCACATTGCCACCAAGATTGATGCCTATGATGAAATGCCAATCACTCTGGTCAATCCCGAAGGTCGTAAAAAAAATGAGAGTTCATGGTGAACTGTCAGACCTGAAATTCAGATATTGGTTACCAAAATGGAAAATTTTCAAGATGGAAAATGAAATACAGATTGGTGATAAGTGCAGATTTGAATATGACTTCAATGAAGCTACTTTTTTAGTTTCAAAAGTTGATTAGTGATTTGGTGATGTTTGGAACATTTGGGAAATATTTGGTGATGTGTTTGGTGAATTTTGGAACATTTGTGATTTGGTTGGTTATTTGTATATGTATGGTTGTATTGATACATTTTTTTAGTTTATTGTGTTGAATGTTGGTTGGTTAGCTTTTAAATGCTTTACTTTTATAGTTTCTTGTATCATCTCTATGTTATTCACTCTTATTTTGTTTCATGGAATGTATTGTAATGGTGCCATTTGTATGAAAACTTTTAATGAATGGTAATTTTGGTTAAATCTAAAAATAAAACAAAAAACATTTGTTAAAAAACACTATTACGCTTGTAACACGTTAATGTACATAAACATATATAAATATCCTAATACGCAATACACGCTTATCCAACCATATTCTGGAAAAGTGTCTATTTTCAGACACAGGTTTTCTGCCAATAATCTATTGGTTCTTAATTAAAAGGGAGGCAAAACTCTAAAAGCTCCAAAATATTGGCTCCAAATATTCAAAAACTCTAAATTACATTTAACACTCCAAAAATCAAATTACACTCCAAATTATTAAAAATTTTCCACTCCACAAATCAGACGACAGTGATTTATACTCCAAATTACACTCCAAATTATTAAAAAACAATCGAAGATGAAGCTTATAGAGAACATGTTTTATACTCCGATGAGGAAGCCAACGACGACGATGACGCTCAATCAGACGACACTGAAGGCTACTCCAGCGAGGAAGCCAACGACGACGACGATCAAGCATACGATGATATAGGAACGATGATCGAACCCATCAACAGTTTTGCTACTACGAAAAAACCTACAAGGGGGTTGACGAGGTTACCTAAGCTGCGTACCCAATATGCAAACTCTGGTGGTGTCAGACTGGCAGTGGAGTTTGATAATCTGGGTAGTCACTGGCCAAAGCAGATCAAAGTTTGCAAGTTTTTTAGGGGATGTTGTAAGGAAAATAGTTGGCTTGAGACATTTAAGTTGAGGGAGGTCACAAAGGAGCTTAGAGATAAACTGTGGGAACAAATAACGGTTATTCTTTATTTTTATTTGTGCATTTTATATTTTGAGATGTAATTTACCTTTACTGTATTATATTATGCAGAAATATTTTGAGATTGAGGCGTGTCGCAGGACTTCTGTGATGAATCGGCTCGGACACCTTCTTTGGGATTTCAGAAGAAAAATGTATGCCAAATACATTATGCCGAACATCGGTAAACCTCTGAAGCTGAAGGCGATACCCAAGGGACACAGGACGATGATCAGGCAAGAAGACTGGGATCGCTTCGTTGAGTACACACAATCAGAGCAGTTTCAGGTATAAATCCTCTACTCTGAAAACGTAGATTGATCCACTATATATGGTTTATGTTTTTTGTTTAAATATAATGAAATGATTATAATGTGTGGTTGAAGAAAAAATCGGCTTCATCAAAGGGAGCTCGAGCAAAGAATGTTTTTGATCATCACATGGGACAAGGGGGTTATACCTACCTTCGAGAGAAACTGGTAATCACCGTCGGCTGCTTTATCTCTAGTTCAATGATTTGTTGGTTATGTGTCTAACGCATGACCGTCAGCTGCTTTCTCTTGAATATTTTACAAGGTCAAAAAGAAGGAAATTGGACCGGATGAGATCCCCGGCCGTGCATTAATGTGGATGAAAAGAAGGGAGGACAAAGATGGTGCATACAAGAATGTTGTTGTCGAAGGCGTGGCAACCAAATTAGTATGTTTTAGTATTAAACTTTTTAAATCATGTTAAAGTCAATTCATTTCCTTATATTGGTGTCAAAAAAACTTGAGTCTGTATAACTTGTATCAACACTTGATGTAGATACATAAGCGTGTTACAAGTGTATTAGAATATTTGTTTTCTTGCAGGTTCAGCATGAGGAGCAGATCGCCTCCGGAGCCCTGGCACTTGAACAGTGCACAGATACCGTCACCTTAGTGCTTGGCAAAGAGAAAGGTGGGTTTTTAAAAGGGATTGGGTACGGCATGACACAAGGTAAATATTGGGGTGTGAGTCGGGTAAAAGGCTCGTTTAAGCAACGGATTGCCCAACTTGAGTATGAGACGGTGCAGAGAGATGAAGTGGTGAACAGGTTGACGAATCCACTTGAATCCACGAATGCTATGCTAGCAAGGCGTGAGAAGGAACAGTTAACATTTGAGGCCAGGTTCGGACATCTCGAAGGATTGTTGCCGCAAATGTCGGCAAGTCAAGTAAGTGACGTATGCTACATATTAATTAATGCATTCAAAATACATAATTGGAACTGTTTTTGTCACAATTCGTAGGTAAATACTGTTCCCAACCAGGTTGGTTCTAACCAAAGTACTAGTGCTGTGGCGCAAAATAAAATGCCAGCAACAGTAAGTATCTAACAGTTTCTTTGTTTTTTACAACTTTCCATGTGATTTTTCATTTTCCATAACCTAATAAATTTATTTGTAGGCCAGTTCTGTGGGAAACATCTTAACCTCAGGTGAGGCTGTGCAACAAGAATCCGCTTCTCAGGTAAGCATTTGACAGTTTGATTGATTTGTTTTAATAATTAACTTTCCATGTGAGTGTGCTGATTTTGCATAAGTTAATTGTAGCCCAAGTCTGCGAATAAAATAGTTGTCGAAACGGCACCCGCTCCCCATATCGCGACATCAGTAAGTATTTGACAATTTCAGTACTTTTTTATAATTCGTTTCCAATGTGAGTGTGCTCATTTTCTATTACCGAATTGCAGGCCAAGTCTGTGGAAAAAAGTGTTGACCAAACGGTACCCGCTCCCCATATCGCGACATCAGTAAGTATTTGACAATTTCAGTACTTTTTATAATTCATTTCCAATGTGAGTGTGCTCATTTTTTATTTACCGAATTGCAGGCCAAGCTGTGGAAAAAAGTGTTGACCAAACGGTAGTCGATCCCCATAGCGCGACATCAGGAAGTATTTGGCAGTTTCAGTTTTTATATTTTATAACCTAATAAGTCTAACAATTCCAATTTCTGTTATATTACCAATGAAGCCTGTAGAGAACAATGTTGACCAAGCATCAACACAACTACACCACACTCCGGATAGTAACGGCTCGAAAAAACCATCAGTAAGTATTTGGCAATTTCAGTTTTTCCTTTAATTGTTGATTGATTCACTGAATGGTTTTTATGTAAAACGGAGAAGCCGTAAAAGAAAAGTTGATGTATCTACGGATGAAGCTTCCCCACCTGCTGAAATAAAGGTATGTACTGCGTGAAACATTGTTGATTTCCCACCAACATGGGTATGTACTTATATATTGACTTCAACTAAGCCATCTTAATTTCACATGTTGGTTTAAGGTGTTTGAGTGTCGTTTTTGTGTGCATGACAAGCGTAACAAGGTGGCAAATGATAAAGTTTATTGGTCACCGGTTCCACAACAGTTGCATGGAAAAGCAATCGCGGAGGGTTGCTATATAGTTAGTATTGATGGAGCCATAAAGGAACAAACAATTATTTCAAGTGAGGCAGATGAAATTACGACTGTTGGCAACACAATTGGTACTTTTGTTGCTTGGCCAGAACACCTAATCTTATGTGACCAGGAGGTTTGTTCCCTTTTAACTTAACCGAACAAATATCTATCTTCTTTTTCATTTAGTTTAAAAAATGAACACTTGTGTTCGTTTATGTTTGTTTGTTTATAATCTAAACTAACGTAATTGAACAAAGATAAACGAACTTCCTGCCGAAAGGTTCACGAACAGTTAAACGAACGTTCGGTGTGTATGTATGCATACTATTTTGTTCTATTCAATTACAAAATACGACATTAATTATACATATTTGTTTTTCATATTCTGTTGTTCCATCTACCACCACTCCCATCCTCAAAAGAACCAGACAGAGCTGGCAAGAAGGCAAAGGCAAAGTACACAACGATAGACCGGGTGACCAAACAGAAGACAAGGAGCAGTGCCAAGAAAATCGACGACTTAGCTAGTATATAGGTAGTCGTTATTTTTGTATTTTGTAAGATATTTTGCATATACATTTGCTTAAGTGAATATTATTGTTAATATAATTTGTTTCTAATTTTGTTTTGTCATGCTTGATTATAGTTGTTTTATATTACTGCACAAAAAATAAAAATAATTATATATTGCCTAATTACACACAATTTGGCCACATAGAACACATTAAATAGGTGTGGCCAAAAGTAATACAATAGCCACACCTGAAATTACAAAAATTAGAGTCTATAAATGGCCATTAGCCACAACATTAACATTTTTGTGTGACGAAAAGTATGATAATAGCCACACTTTATATTACAAAAGCATTATGTGTGACAAACAGTAAAGACAATGGCCACACCACAAACTACAAAAGAGTGTTTGAGTGGCAACTTCACATTTTTAGCCACATTGACAACAACCTCCGGTGTCTATATGATATTATTAGCCACACAGTACCTCACTATGTGTGAAGAAAAGTTTGACAATAGACACACTTTAAATTACGAAAAGCATTATTGTGACAAACGGTAAGACAATGGCCACACCACAAACTACAAAAGAGTTTTTGACTAGCAAGTTCACATTTTTAGCCACATTCACAATAACCTTCAGTGTCTGTCAGATATGATTAGCCACACAGTACCTCACTATGTGTGACGAAAAGTTTGACAATAGCCACACTTTAAATTAGGAAAAGCATTATGTGTGACAAACGATAAGACAATGGCCACACCACAAACTACAAAAGAGTTTTTGACTAGCAAGTTCATAGTTTTAGCCACATTGACAACAACCTCCAGTGTCTATATGATATTTTTAGCCACACAGTACCTCACTATGTGTGACGAAAAGTTTGACAATAGCCACAATTTAAATTAGGAAAAGCATTATGTGTGACAAACGGTAAGACAATGGTCACACCACAAACTACAAAAGAGTTTTTGACTAGCAAGTTCACATTTTTAGCCACATTTACAATAACCTCCAGTGTCTATAAGATATGATTAGCCACACAGTACCTCACTATGTGTGACGAAAAGTTTTACAATAGCCACACTTTATATTAGGAAAAACAATATATGTGACAAACGGTAAGACAATGGCCACAATATAATCTACAAAGGAGTTTTTGAGTGGCATGTAAACATATTTAGCCACTTTTAATGTAATATCTAGTGTCTATATCATATAATTAGCCACCCAATTATTAAATTTAAGTGGCCATTTCTTTGTTATATCCACACCGTATAGGTCACAATGCAAGCTTAACACAACCCTATTGGCCACATTAATATAAAATTCATGTGGCTGAAACATGAATTCATGTGGCTATATAGATGCAACAGTCACTCATAGTAAATTGTCATGTGGCCATTTTCTACCGTTTAGCCACACTTATTGGAAGGGATTCTTGATGGCCAGCAACTAATGCATGTACCCCTTAGCCACACTTATTACCACATAAGGCCACTAAAAACTCTGTGTGGCCAAATCATACCCACGGTGTCGCGAAGTTTGGCCACATATGACATGAACCAAATGTGTGCGGCTAAAGTCCTACGGCCACACTTTTTCGTGTGGCCGAAGGTCAATTTTCACGTAGCGTATATATATCAAGAACATGAAGTCCTCCATGAAGCCTTGCCTTATGACATTCGAAACTTAACCAACTGGAGTCGGTGAAGTAACAAATAAAGGAAACAAGGGGTGTGTATTATATATATGTTGTACCACCATATTCAAGAGTTAGTAATGTTAGATGAACAAGTTAGAATTAAAGATAAAACTCAGTTTGACTTTTAGAAGTCAAACCTTCAAGAACACAAAGAAAATAACCTTAGAATCTTTGAATTTGAGAGAGAATTTGGAGTTTTAGAAGATATTAATGGATGGAAAGGGTGGTGTATATATAGGGTAAGTTGAAATGGTCAAGCATAAAGGGTCTTGCATGAAAATGGGGTGTTTTGGTCACATGTATGCATAAAAATGACCAAAAAAACGAGCTGTTGACCTGCAGTCTGGTCGCGCTACGCTCCCAAGTACTTGCTGTCTGGTCGCGCTACGCTATGGGTGCAAAATCTGATATTTTCATTTTTCAAAAATGGCAGTTTTGGTCCATGTAGTTCGTTTTAAGTGATTTTTACGCTTTTTAAAGGCCGAAATGAATGTTTTCAAGACCCAACAAGTGTAAAACAATATTGTTACATAAAATCCATCATTTTTATTATATCAAAGGTTTCGGTTTACAAAACGGGTCGGTTTACATCAATAAAGTTTACAAAACAAATACGAATAGAGACCCGAAATTGACTAATGTCACCGTATCCCCTACTTTAAGAAATTTCGTCCCGAAATTAAGATGAAGACGACGATGCAAACAAATGTGGATACTTCTCTTTCATTGCGTCTTCTCGTTCCCAAGTAAACTCCGCGCCACCCAGTGATTCTCAACGAACTTTTACTAACCGAATTCGACTACGCTTGGTTTTCTTCTCGTTGTGATCCATAATCTCAACGGGTCGTTCAACCATAATAATAGACTCATCAACATGAACTTCGTCGAGAGCTTGGTTTAAAAAAGCGTTAGGCGAGGCGAGGCATTTTGGTTCAAAAATCCGAAGCGCTAAGCGCTAGGCGCGAAGTGAGAGCCTCACGTATGTGAGGCATTCTTATTTAAAAATACTAAAAATTAATTATACATGACATATTATACTTGAAAATCAATCATAAAGATATTTGTAACTAAACATATTTTACTAGAAGGTTGATATTTGGAGAAGATAAACTTTGAATATGAAAATTAAAGAGTGGTTTGAATTAAATAGACTGATTAATATATATAATGCGGTTGGGTAATGTTTTATAGATGAGCCCAAACGTTATTATCTTAAGCAGATAGCCCAAACAGCTACATTTTCAATCTAATTTGGACTGAATCACATGAGGCGCTGCCTTAAGCGCCTCATGCCTCGCAAGCTAAATGCGCGCCTCAGGGCGCCTTATGTATTTTAGCGCCTTACCTAAAATAAGACGTTTTCAAAAACGCCTCGGGCGCCTCACGCCTGAGGCGCGCCTTTTTAAACCAAGGTCGAGAGGTTTATGGAGATTAGCCTCGGCTAGGCACTTTTTGAGATTCGAAACATGAAACGTCGGATGAACACCGGCAAGCTCTTGCGGTAGTTCGAGTCGATACGCTACTTTCCCAACACGCTCAAGAATTTTAAAAGGACCAACGAAACGAGGAGCTAGTTTACCATTCTTTCCAAAACGGACTAGCCCTTCCAAGGGGATACTTTTAGAAGGACAAGATCGTCAACATTAAATTCGATCGGTTTTCGCCGTTTGTCGGCGTAACTCTTTTGACGATTTCTATCGGCTAGGATATTCTTACGGATTTGATTAATAACATCGGTGGCTTCTTGGACCATCTCGGGTCCCGTGATTTTAGCTTCACCGATTTTGTTCCAACAAATCGGGGAACGACATTTACGACCGTAGAGAGCTTGAAAAGGAGCCACATCAATGCTAGAGTGGTAGCTATTGTTGTAGGAGAACTCGATGAACGGAAGATGAGAATCCCAATTCCCACCGAAATCAAGAAAACATGCTCGTAGCATATCCTCGAGTGTTTGAATTGTACGTTCGGATTGACCGTTCGTTTGAGGATGATAAGCGGTGCTAAGATCGAGACGTGTTCCCAAAGCTTCTTGAAGTGAACGCCAAAAAGGAGAGGTAAAACGGGCATCGCGATCGGAGATGATAGACAATGGCAAACCGTGTCGGCACATGATTTCCCGAACATAGATTTGAGCAAACTACTCGACAGAATACTTCTCGCGGATTGAAATGAAATGAGCAGATTTGGTTAATCGATCGATGATCACCCAAATGCTATCGTTGCCTTTTTTGGGTTTTGGGTAATCTGGTGATAAAGTCCATAGAAATGCTTTCCCATTTCCGAACGGGAATCGGTGGTTGCTCGAGTAGACCAAAAGGTCTTTGATGTTCGGCTTTGACTTTCGAGCAAGTAAGACATTTAGATACAAACAACGCTACGTCCTTTTTCATACCCGGCCACCAAAAGGTAGCACGAAGATCGAAATACATCTTATCCGCACCGGGATGAACGGAATAATGCGAATTATGAGCTTCGTCGAGAATACAAGTACGAAGGTTATCGCGATCGGGAACCCACAAACGATTGAGAAAGTACAAAAGACCATCGGGTTTGGTTTCGAGTTGAAGTTCGGCTCCACATGACATTTCGTCGTACATGTTACCTTCTTCGAGGGAGGTACGTTGAGCTTGAAAGATACGAATTTGAAGATCGGTTTGAACAATGACGCTTAGAAGCAAAATGGATTTAAAATTAACCTTTCGTGTCACACCCTCAAAATCCATTAACGGAGTTTTACCGTCAGAGGGTGTGAACTGGCAGGATCGGAATCATCAGTTATAATCAAACCATAAAATAAAGTTTCAAAACCATGAAAACTTTTACGAGTAATTAAAATGCGGAAGCGTAAAAACCTTTAATCAAAAGTTGCGTCACGCAGGACGACTTAAAACCAAAGATAATCGTTAAAAATAAGTTTGCAGGACAAAAGCGTTTTCAATCAATGCATGTTCCTAAACCGCGCGCCCGCCTCGGCTACCTGAGAATAACATACTAAAAGTGTCAACACAAGGTTGGTGAGTTCACAAGTTATATAAAATAAATCGTTTAGCGTTTGCGTTCAGCGTTTTACGTTAAGCGTTTTGCGTAACCACGTTACGGCGTTTTGCGTTAAGCGTTTTGCGTAACCACGTTACGGCGTTTTGCGTTAAGCGTTTTGCGTAACCACGTTACGGCGTTTTGCGTTAAGCGTTTTGCGTTACCAGATAGTGTTATGTCAAATTATATATCGATAGGTAGCTAGTCTATACAACAAGTATTACTAAGTGTTCGACACCGAAGCTGACTCGTTTAGTAAGTGCCTTGTCACCAGGTCCTCTAGACCATGGTACGTGTTAGCCAAAATTACACCCGCTCGACCTCCAGTCGAGTTTAGCGTTGGGTGGGGTTTGTCAAACCCAGTAGTACTACTCAACAGTGACTCGCTATTATCCAAATATTAACCGGTTCGATGTGTAGGACTTCAATTGTTTCGTTTGCCACTTAGCCTTTACAAGTGATATATAATTTACTAACAAAATCATAAATGCGTTTATCGGAGTATGTTATCTCCCCCAAGTGAAAAGTGTTTAAAACAGTTTAAAGGGGTAAGTGAAACTCACTGTTTGCGAAGAATTTCCCAAAATAAATCACCAAGATGCGCGTCACCGAAAAACTCTCTCTAACGTTCTAAAACAACAAAGAGATTTTTCTAAGTGTCGGAATATTATCGAGTCTCTAGACCCGGCACATAACATGTTTCGTGTTTCGTTCGTGAATCGTGTGTGACTTTAACAAGTGTTTTTGTGACACATCACATGTGTAAGCAACCATATACGTGTCATGTATTCATAACGTACATTACTAGCAATTCTTCCCCGTAAGGGTATTTTGGTCAACAATTAACAATTAACTAGCCATTATTCCCCATAAGGCCATTTTGGTCAAATTATGACAATCAATTAGCAGTTATTCCCCGCAAGGGCATTTTAGTCAAAACACGACAATTATCTTGCAATCATTCCCCTCAAGGGCAATTTGGTCAAAACACGATAATAAATTAGCAAGTATCATATTTCATGCATTTTCACAAAACTCAGCAGCTAGTTTCACCGAGACAGAAATCCTACTAGAAAGATTGTACTACTTCACCGATCATAGCATCTCAATTAATTTACCAAAAATCATCACAGAAGCACATACGTCTTAGGTTTCCAGAACATATTTTATTACATTTTTATTCCTCATAGTTTTCTCACAATCATCAAATCATTACAGCAAACTCATAACAGTCAGATTCATGCACAAGAGAATGTTATTTGCAATTCCCGTTAAACGAAAAATCCAATAAATGCAAGACCACTTGGGTTAGGTTCCTAACTCAATGAGTCAACTTCCAGAAGTGGAACCAACCCAATTGGTCTCGTAGTTCATGAGATATAACATTTACAACATAACCTAACAGCAGGTCTAACAGCTCAGCTTTGCACAACGTTTTTGTAAAATCATAAAAGTTAACTTCTACTTGTCCAAAAATTACAAATTTATACTTTATGGAAACTAGACTCAACCTAGTTTACTACAGTACCAATAATCTCAACCAATTTTCACGTTTACACTTCGTTACAGTCACTTAAACATCATATACACATTCTGTCCAGAAACTGTTTGCATCCAAACTCCACATAATAACAATCTATGAACTATCATGCATTCATATAACCCTCTAGACTCCATAAACACCATCCATGCACATCAATTACATATTACATACTTGATTAGGGTTTGTGTTTGAACTCAAATCAAAGACACAACAATCATCATGCAACAAGATTCAATCTAGTTATCAAATCATCATCCAAATGACAACAATCATATTAACTATATGCACTCATGAAATCGGCCAGCTAGGGTTTGTTATTAACCCAACAAACATCAAAATCAATCAACAAGAATGTAAAGGATGATCAATTATACCTTCCTAGCACCTAGTTCTTCAATCAAACACTTGATTTGATGATTGAATGTGTATGTAGAGTGGACGGCAGCCAAGGAGAGGGGGGGGTGGGGTTCCAATCGGGTTAGGGTTAATAATAATAATAATAGTTAGGTTTAAGTTAATGATATATTTATAGACATACAAGTTACACTCAAGTCCCTCTACTTTCAAGTGTTGTTTTTCTAACTTAACTAACTTGTTTATGTCTTGAGTTAACGTTTTATACTACGTTATCACATAACACATAAGTCTAACACATAATTATCACATAATTATTGTTTTGACGTCTTTCGTTTATTCATCAATCGTTTGCGTCAACTCGTTTGCGTTTCGGTGCAAATCCCGAAAGACTACACATGTAGTAAGTGTTAAGCGTCATTTAAACCCTAGTTTAAATGTAATGAAGTGTGTGTTATAGATTCAATGATCTTAAGTTTGAATTGACGGAGTTGAGTTAACGGAGTTAACCTGAAATTGACGATTGTCACATTTCGACCTAGGGCGTCGGCGACAACATTCGCTTTACCGGGGTTGTAGCGAATCTGGCAATCGTAATCACTAAGTAATTCGGCCCGTCGTCGTTGTCTCATGTTGAGATCTTTTTGGTCAAAAATATGTTGAAGGCTTTTATGATCTGTAAAAACCACACATTTTGTTCCATAAACGTAATGTCTCCATATTTTGAGAGCGAAAACTACGGCACCAAGTTCGAGATCGTGAGTCGTATAGTTTTTCTCGTTGACCTTAAGTTGTATTGATGCGTATGCGATGACTTGACCTCGTTGCATGAGAACAAAACCAAGGCCTTGATGGGATGCATCACAAAATACAACAAAATCCTCGTTTCCATCGGGAAGGGTTAGAATAGGAGCATTGCAAAGCATGTCCTTGAGAGTACAAAAGGCTTCCTCTTGCTTTTAACCCCAATCGAAGGGTTGTCCCTTATGGGTGAGAGCGGTTAAGAGGCAAAGAGATCTTGGAAAAATTCCGAATTAAACGCCGATAATATCCGTCTAAACCGAGGAAGGATCGAATTTCCGTGGGAGTCGATGGAGTTTTCCAATCCTTAACGGCCTCAATTTTAGCGGGATCAACATGAATATCTTTGTCGTTTACGATATGTCCCAAAAATTGAACTTCCTCGAGCCAAAATTCACATTTGGAGAATTTGGCATAGAGTTGTTCGTTTATGAGGAGCTCGACAATGGAACGCAAATGATGTTCATGTTCGGCTTTGGATTTAGAAAAGATAAGGATGTCATCAACAAAGACAATAACGAATTTATCAAGGAATGGTTTGCAAACGCGGTTCATGAGGTCCATAAATACCGCGGGTGCATTTGTTAACCCGAAGGGCATAACCAAAAATTCGAAATGTCCATATCGAGTACGGAAAGCGGTTTTAGGAATGTCTTCTTCGTGAACACGCAATTGATGATAACCCGATCGAAGATCAATTTTGGAGAAACAAGTTGCGCCTTGAAGTTGGTCGAATAAGTCGTCGATACGTGGCAATGGGTAACGATTTTTAATAGTAAGCTTGTTAAGTTCACGATAATCAATGCACATATGAAACGAACCATCCTTCTTTATCACGAAGAGAACGGGAGCGCCCCAAGGAGAAGAGCTTGGACGAATGAAACGTTTATCGGAAAGTTCTCGAGTTGGTTTGATAGTTCTTGCATTACCGACGGTGCTAGACGATAAGAAGCCTTGGCCACGGGCATCGCGCCGGGCACAAGATCGATTTGGAATTCAATCGGACGAACGGGAGGAAGACCGGTAACATCATCGTGAAAGACATCAAGGAAATCACGAACAATAGGAATATCTTGAATCTTCCTTTCCTTTTTGCCTTTTGTCACCGAGAGAGCTAGAAACGGAACTTACTTTTGGCGTAAGTACTTTTGCGATTGAGCACACGACATGAGAGTTAGCCTTCGAGACGTTGTGTTTCCAAAGACCTTAAGAATTTTACCGTTGATGAGCGGGATGCGAATGAATTTATCAAAACAAACGACTTCAGCACGAGGCAAAGATACCCAATCCATGCCTACTATGACATCGAAGCTACCCATTTGCATCGGGATGAGATCGATGGAGAATTTATGCTTAGAAAGAATAAGAGAACAATCGCGGACGACGGAACCTATGGTAATAGAATTGCCATTGGCGACTTCAACAGAGAACGGTCGGGAAAGCATAGTTCGAGGCATCGCAAGTTTCGACACAAATTTCAAAGAAATAAAACTTCTATCGGCACTGGTATCAAATAAAATAGAAGCCAAATGATAGTTCACCAAAAACATACCGTTCAGAACATCGTTTGCCACTTGAGCTTGATTTGCATTCATCATAAAAGCTCGCCCTTAATTACCATGGTTGAATTGAGGTGCTTGTTGTGGAGGTGGAGGTGATGCTTGGATTGCTTGGATGGGTTGGATGAGTGGTGCATTGAGTTGGGGAATTTGGGGTTGGTAGGTTTAAACTTGGTAGGCTTGGGTTTGGTAGTAAGGTATGGTCACGGTTTGGGCTTGGTTAGCAAAGGTTAAACGCGGGCAATTGTTACGGAAATGGTTTAGATCTCCACAATTGTAACAAGCTCGGGGTGGTTGGGGTTGGTTTGGTGGGTATGGTGCATATCGATTTTGGGAATTTTGGGGAAAAGTTCTTGGTTGATTTGGTTGTTTAGGTTGGTTGGGTTGGGTTCGTAGTGGGGATCGGCATGTGGTGTTAAGATGGCCAAGTCGGTTACAAATGGTGCATTGGCGACAAGGCGAGTTTGTTGGGTGGTGAAGTTGGTAAGTGCTACATAGCGGGGAGTTCCCAACATAAGGTTTTCGGTTTTGAGGGAGGGTTTGGGTTTGTTGTTATGGTTGAGGTTGGGTGACGGCATAATTTCGGTAGCTGGTTTTGGGTTTCTTTTTGTTGTTGTTGTTGTTGTTGTTGTTGTGTCGGGAAGAGTTTGAGTAGTTAATGGCTTGTGGTGTGGGTTCAACCTTGGCTTGGGGAGCGGGTTCGGCTTTGGCTTTCTCGGTTGTTTTCTTGAGGGTTAGGGTACCTTCCTTCACATGATTTTCCGATAGCGCACCGGAGAATGTGATGGCTTCCTCAAGGTTCGCGGGTTTGCTACTCATGACTGAGTTCCGGATTTGCATTGGTAGACCCCCAATGTATTTGTCAAGTTGACGCTCGGCTGGAGTTACCAAGTGAGGTACAAGAACGCTTAGCTCGTGGAAACAGAGCGAGTAAGCGGCGTTATCACCACTTTCTTGTTTTAGGTTCCAAAATTCTTCCTCAAGCTTTTGGAGCTCATGTTTGGGACAGAATTTCTTCTTCATAAGCGCCTTGAGCTCGGCCCATGGAAGAGCCATGGTCACATCCGTACCTTGGAGGTGCATAACACTACCCCACCATGTTAGAGCGGTTCCCCTAAACATGCTTGAAGCGAAGTTTGTCTTTTTCGCTTCGGGGCATTCGCGGTGTTAAACACATTCTCCACATATTCGAACCATTGCAACAAGGTAGTCGCACAGTTGGTTCCAAAGAATTCGGAAAGTTTGGCACTAGTAAATTGTTTAAGCAGGTAGGATGCGGGTTTGGGTTCATTAGGTGCAACAACGGGTGCGGGTTGCTTTGCTTGTATTTGGGTCATAAGTTCGGGAATCACAGCGGCCATTTGCTTGGTGATGATCGCGGCCATACGTTGAGTGGAGTTCTTGCGTGGTTGGCGTCTTAGCGGAGGCATGCTAAAATTTATAAAGAAAATGGGATAGGATTTGGGTAAAAGGAGATGAATATAAAGGTGTATAAAATGAAATAAGATTTCGATTTTTTATTTGTGAATCCTAGAGTTAATATGGAGAAGATGTTAGTGTTAGATAAAATATAAAACTTTGTTTATAAATAACAAAACCGTAAACAAAACTTAAATGATTTTGAGATAGTTAGCTTGAACATTTGAGATTTTGAGATTTATAGTCGGAAAAATCGTGCATGAAATCACCGTGACTTGATATTCCAACACTAAATAAAAAGGTTTTATAAAACACCACGTTGGAGTCTAAACATGTGCACGAGATCACCGCGACTTTTTCATGTTTTAGACTCAAATAACAATGATAACACAATAAATCGAGATACAACGTCATGCCAAAACACTAGTCCACGAAATCACCGTGGTCCTATTGTTTTAACACCGAAAATTTGGATGGCGACCGAAACACTCGCATTCGACTACTTAAAGAATTGACATTTATAACACGGTTTATGGCCTAGAAAACGAGCATTATAACTCAACCATCCCAGTTAAGTAAATCACCTTCGATCCTTGGAATCTTTTTGTCAAATGGTCATTTTATAATGTCTCGTTTTCCATGATGGCTACAAACCCGATATAAACGCAACCTTTAAGGGATTTGAAACAACGGGATCCAAGTTAATCTTGTAATCCATAAAACACAATGAAAATCTAATTTTTGCGTTTTAAGGTAAGGATACCTTGGAAATACTATGAAAGTGTGTGTATGTGAACATTTAGGATATTGGTGAATTTTAAACAAGTTTATAAATAAACATGCGATATGAACAATTAAATAGAGTAAACACGTATGAACACACGTATAGGACCCTAAGCATAACAATTCTAGGTCGTTACGTCTAACCACCTATCTTAATTGTCATGGCTCTGATACCAATCTGTCACACCCCGACCAAAGGCGGCGGAACATGCCGGGGTGCAACGATTGCTCATAAGCTCATGACACTATTTAAAGCGAAAATATTTAGCAAACTCATTTCATTTCACAACATCGAAAATGTCACATAACCAAATATTCATAAGTCAAATACAACAAAATATAACAAGATATAGCCAATCAAATATTGTTCATTTTTGCTAATATCCTAACGGTATTTGTGTCATTTTCTTCACCGAACTCCATAATCAACCTAGATGTAAACCTGTAAGATTTCATAAAATAAAGTTTGTCAACACAAAGGTTGGTGAGCAATTCATAAGTTTGAACAATAGATATATAGTATGAAAGACCACAAAACTAGTATACAAAACCATAAATAATAGCTATAAACTTGGATAAATAGTTATCGCTAACAAGTTAGCGACACCCAACTATAAGGGGTTGCCAAATAGTTTAGGATTTTATAGTTATCGTTAATTGCATTACGTTAACGACACCTTTCCATGAGGGGTTGCCAAATGGTCTAGGATTTATAGTTCCACCATCCAAAAAGCGATAAACACGTTATTAAGCATAGAACACCAAATCGAGCAATTATTCAAGTAAAGTATACAACAACGTTTGTGGTTTAAGACCCAAGTATAAAACATTTAGTTTGGATAAGATGAAATGTCACCCCCAAAACAAAAGATAGAAAACGGGGTATGAAGTTACTCACGTTCAAGTAAGATTGATTATTTGGAGATTTGCCGGAACGACGAGTTTAACGTATGAAGCCTAAATAAAAGAAAGTCTTGGATTTAGAAAGGTTGTCTTGAAGACCTTTAAATAAAATAATTGTTGCAACACAATTTAAAGTTCAAGGTTTAAAATGTAACTATTTAAGAATTTATAATAACAATCCTTTAAAAATGTAAGTTTGCTCAGAACCGGGTTAAAGTATCTAACCTTAATATTTACTTAACCAATGTTAAGTAATAGGATGGGAAAAATGCTAAAATGCAAGTTCCTTTTGGACAAAGATACTAAAATGGGTTTGTAACGAGTGTTCGGGTTGTCGGTTCGGGTCTTGACAAATGGTCAAACCCAAAGTCAACTTTCCAACATATTAATTGTTATGAGATAACTCATTAAAATATAATAACACTTAACCAAGTATGTAGATCTATTGTTTAGAACTAACAACGCACGTTAAGCGAGTGTTCGTTTTGTCGGTCCAAACTATGTTATGAGATCAAGTTGGATCCAACAATTCCAAGTACTTAAGAAAATAATTAAAATCAGTTTGTAAACTATTTTTAAAGAAATATACAAGTCTTGATAGCTAAAAACACACTTGTGTGTCTTAAGCGAGTAAAATCGGATCAGTTCGGTTTCCATCTCACAACAAGTTCATAGATGGATTCTACATACCCATATATCATAGATCTTGTATAAAAATGTACAAATGAAAATATTTAAGTTCTACAACTAAAAAGGTCAACAACAAGTCTTTTTAACAAAAGTTCGGTTTGGTTCGGTTTCCATCTCACAATGAGTTCATAGACGGATTCCACATACCCAAGACTTGTAAATGCGACTAACAAACTAAAATGAGCAGAAGTTAGGCATAAATGATATGTATAATAAGTTATGTGTGTGTATATATATATCAAGAACACGAAGTCCTCCATAAAGCCTTGCCTTATGACATTCGAAACTTAACCAACCGGAGTCGGTGAAGTAACAAATAAAAGAAATAAGGGGTGTGTATTATATATATGTTGTACCACCATATTCAAGAGTTAGTAATGTTAGATGAACAAGTTATAATTAAAGATAAAACTCAGTTTGACTTTTAGAAGTCAAACCTTCAAGAACACAAAGAAAATAACCTTAAAATCTTTGAATTTGAGAAAGAATTTGGAGTTGTAGCAGAGATTAATGGATGGAAAGGGTGGTGTATATATAAGGTAAGTTGAAATGGTCAAGCATAAAGGGTCTTGCATGAAAATGGGGTGTTTTGGTCACATGTATGCATAAAAATGACCAAAAAAAACGAGTTGTTGACCTGCAGTCTGGTCGCGCTACGCTCCCAAGTACTTGTTGTCTGGTCGCGCTACGCTATCGGTGCAAAATCTGATATTTTCATTTTTCAAAAATGGCAGTTTTGGTCCCTACAGTTCGTTTTAAGTGATTTTTACACATTTTAAAGGCCGAAATGAATGTTTTCAAGATCCAACAAGTGTAAAACAATATTGTAACATAAAATCCATCATTTTTATTATATCAAAGGTTTTGGTTTACAAAACGGGTCGGTTTACATCAATAAAGTTTACAAAACAAATGCGAATCGAGACCCGAAATTGACGTATGTCACAGTTCGGTTCGTGTTGGTATGGTTTTGAGTCGAAAGGGGTCAAGTTAGAATAGGTTTCGGATTAGAACGGTGCACCGCACAAGCACAAAACTAGTTTTATTAAAAGCTCCAGCTACTCTGCCAAACACCTAAATATTTCTAAAAAACTACAGCTTCTAGCCACCAGCTTCCAGTCACTAGCTTCCAGCTCTTTTAACCAAACAAAGTTTTTTTTATTGAGTATTGGCTTTTTCTTAAAAGCTTGAAGCTCTCAAAAGCTTCGTACCAAACATATCCATATTATATATGCAGGGGAAAGTTAACGTAAATGAAATTAACGTGCTAATTGTGAGAATCAAGTAGAGTAATTATTTATAAAAGTAGAGTAATATTAATTACTCTACTTGATCCTCACAATTAGCACGTTATGTTTTGTATTAATATTGATTTAGGTATATTTGAAATATCTACCAATTCTAATAAAGTAAAATAATTGTGACATGTGTCAGTTTATGGTTAAACCTCACAATTTTTTCCCTCCAAAACTAAGATTTTAATTGACCCTAATACATTTCATATTCACTTTCCTTTTACATTTTATTTTTATTTTATTTATACATTTTTATAAAAATAATTATTAACATATAATTTTACTATATATTTCAAAATACTTTGTGAAATCCAAAAATTAACAACAAACCATGTTTGTTAAATATTGAAAAGAATATATAATTTCAAATGTTATCATTAATATTTTACTATGCATATTTTTGAAAATTCTAAAGAAAAACACAACTCGAACATGCTTTCATTTTACAAAGTAATTTTTTAATTATTAAATCATAAATCTATGCTTAAAGTTGATCCATTTTTTTAAAAATCCATTAATTTATCTATTATTATTATTATTATTATTATTATTGTAAATTGTCAAATAAATTTATAAATTTTAAATAATGCTTTAAATATATTAATATATTTTTCGGTTAATTTAGTAAACTATATATTTTTTCGGTTAATTTAGTAAATATATACCAATCACTTTCATATATAACAAGGTTTATCATATTTAATTTCTTGGTTTTTTTATCAAGGATTGTTTCGAGTTTTGTGAAACCTAAATTTTTTTACAGTAAAAAGTTGGTAAATAGATTGTTTGGTATAGGTTAACTACATCTGGGCCAAAATTTGTTATAGGTAAAAAATGAGAATGCAAATGGATTTATCATCAAATTTGTTACGAGTTCAAAGTGTTGACTTGAAATGTCAAACGGATGAAAGTTACAATTTTAAACATGATTTGGGTTTCAAATTTATTTTCAAGAACATTTTTGGAAAAAAATCAAAAGGTTCGTGATTTGGTAAATTGACTATTTTTCTTTCTCGACTATTAAAATTTAAGAATATAATATAAATACTTACGACATGTCACCCCGGGCCTATCAATGCTTCTAACTTGTATCAATTTGAAGCATTTGTGTTAGCATTAATTTTTCTTTCAATGATGATGATCAGAACGTTGTATGAGAAGTATGTCATGCAAAACTATGCTCAAATGAAACAAAATATTCACAAAATTAAATGGGTTAACATGTTATTTTATGTTGTCAAACTTATCAAAATCTTTTTCAGGGTTTATCTTAGAAAAACATATGGGTTGCAAATTCATAAATATATCAATAAAGGTAACGCTCCTTTAGTATTTAGGCTGAATGGTCAGAACTACTATTATATGTTGTATGAGAATCTTCTTCCTACATTCTTTCAATTATACATATATGATACTGACAATGAAAGGATCATTCTCGGGTACGTTTTTACACGTGCATTTTTTTATTATGTTTATTTAAAAAACCATATTGTGATATAAATAAAATCAATTTATATACACATAGTATAGACACAATCATAGATGTAATACATATTTCATATGCATTATGTATTTGGATAATCATGTGTGTTACACGGGCTCTAAAACTATTTTAGATAATAAAAGTTATAAAGACCAACTCAGCGTCAAATTAGGTTCTTTCAAAGATCAAAATAATGTATTGGAATATTAATGTATAGGATCATTCCACTATATCACGTAAAATTATGTTTTCCTGTAAATAATAGTGGCAATAATAAGAATGTTTTGGACAAATGTTGAAAGGAACCAGATGAACCGATAGAATCCGTTCTCTATAAATGTTATGTATATGATATTAGAAAAACAGACTCAACGTCAAATTGGGATCTTTCCAGATAATGTATTGAAATTTATAATGGTGATGATAAGAATGTACTGCAAAATTATTTTGATACGATCAACCAGATGACCAATATTTTTTTTGATAGTATTATACAATTTTTTTTATTCAAAAGGTAAAATCTTCCTTTGATGATAATTTCCCAATTTTATGAATATTATGTTTCATAATATAGTATTTGTCAATAAGAACAAAAGGGACAAGAAACTAAAGGTTAGAGACATGAAGGGTTGACGTTGATTAAAGGCAATCTATATATACTTTATAAAAACATGGATGGATATATACAAGAAGCTTAATTTGGATTCTTCACTTGACTAAACCAAAATCAAAATTCATGCTCCTAGCTCAAACCTAGGAGAAAATTCCGGGCCCAATTCAAGTACCATTTGGAATCAACTTAGAAAGCATATATCCGTTCAACATCAAATTATGGTGGGTTTATAAGCCCAACTCAAGAATTCCACAAATTGATGGTTTCTAAACTGATAGTTATCTAGAATTTGAATGTTATTTTTACACGAAAATCCCGGCCACCCTCATAATACACCCTAGTTAACCACCGCCCAGTTATCCAACAAGCAAGCCATAAGATAGTCCAACAAATCAAATGTAATCTTATATGCCCAAGAAAGATGGATATAGACCTATGCAACTAAAGGTACACTGGATAGTAACTGGTGACTCGATACCAAGATCATATTACTATCACAATCAAGGTGATAACGACTTGCATATTACATGTTTCTTCTTGTTACACCTAAGGTAGTATCACTGTAATCAATAATATAATAAACATGACAAAGATGCAATCAAGATGCATAAGAAACCTATTTTTCCCAATCGAGCAATAATGGCATAAAACGAATTGCGGTCAAGACGTACGACAGAAACAACAAGTTCAGCTGCACAAGCCAAGCCATACATAAGAACACTGGCAACTGAGAACCAGACGGGGTGAGGGTGAGTTTTAAAAGGAAACCCTGGTAGGTTCTGTGACTTGATTTCTACTAAGGCAAGAAGAACATTAATGATAAAACTCAACGAAGAATGGGGCATGATGATATGTTCTTCAACAAATGCCACTCGTGGATAATAGCGATCCCATTGCTGTTGGAGAGGCGCCACTAGGCCAACGTGTATTGTTCTTGCTGCCAGAGTAAGGATGTAGCTTATATATTGGTACAATATCATAGCATTATTGGTGAATAACTTGAGAAACATTTTTTTTCCCTTTCTTATGTCCGGAAGAATTGTTTGATACTGGGGAGAAAGAAAGGGTTGATTTTATACTAGGAATCCTGTCGTTTTCGGCTTTGAATGGTCATATCAAAGAAAGATACACAGAAATCTTTGGTCGTGTCGAATGGCCCCAAAAAGATACATGCAAAATTGCAAACGTAACGATGGCAAGATAGCGTTGGCAATGTGCACCCTTATCTTTATAGTTTTTAGTCATTTTGAAGAAAAAGTCTACAACCATTTATTACGTGAGGTGGACTTTTGAGCGTCCCACAAACGAAACATATAAGTTTCATAGGATATAGTTACCATATAAATCATCACCAACAGTAGTTGTCTTAATGATCAACACAATATAAACTCAAGTAATTTAACTTGCACGTCAAGCCGACAAGCCGGCCCATAAAGGGCCCCAGTGGGGAGGTGGCGCTCATCCATATACAAGGGTTTGAAAGGGCGACAACAAATTACTTTATTTTTTTTCAGTTTGATTCCGGATATTTATACAACATGTGCTTTAATTACTTGTGTACTATATTTTTTAATGGGAGAATTCCAAAATAGTCATTTGAAAGAGAGAGAAATTTAAAATACTCCAACCATGTTTCATTCCTAAAATAGTCCTTGTAAATCTGCTCCTACGTGAAATTGGTATTCGTGACGTGAGATTTGGTTGACCAGTCACAGATTGACACGTGTAAAGTTAACGGTAAAGTTTCATCCAAATCTGTCTCGGCCGATATTTTTGTAGCCAAAATCGTCTTCTGAAAAACCATTGTTTTGGAATAAAAGTTGTCCGTCACGTGAGGTTTCAAAAAAAGATGATTTCTTTTATTAAATATAATGGATAATGGATTAATTTTATAAACAATGTTTATATATACTCTTTGTTATTTCTTTTATTAAATATTTTATTCTAAAGAAATTAACTTACTAACAAAGTATTTGTTTTTGTGATAAGTTATAAAAATGAATAATATATGTTTTATATGGGATAAAAGACAATTTAATCATGAAAATATATGCAAACACAGTGTTGATGTGAAAATATAAGGATGTTTGTATCCTTGGAAAGAAAACAGTTATTTTTAAAGAATGAATGAAAATCTAATCTAATTTAACGGCTGACTGAATGCATTTATGAGCTCTTTTAAATGGGTTTCTAAATGGATTATTATTTGAAATGACATTTTTCACTTAGGCATAGTCGAAATAGAGAGAGGACACAGAATATCTTTTGATAGATTTTTATTTGAAAATGACATTTAAAAAAAAAGTTTCAATAGTTTCCAACAGAATAATAACAATGAGTGTTCAAGCCGTTAATGGGCCACACTTTAAGGTAGATGCTAATCACATAAACTTTAATAATTGAAAAACTCATTTAAAACAAAATTTAACTTGTCGTTCATGTTACTTTTCATTTAAACCAATTTTAACTTAATGTGAATTAATACTTAGAAGTGTAACAGATTAAGTATCATAAACAAGGCCATGCATTCTTAGTCCGTGACATCTGAATCAAGGCTATCTATCAGGAACGAAAAAATCGATTTTCATTGGAAGACACATTAGTCTTCTTAAATCGGTATTGGCATCTTGCCAATATACTATTTTCCTTGCACAAAGCTCCGATGCATATTATACATACTTAAGACTAGGAGGACATAATGAGAAATCTAAAATCCATTAGATCGCTTGGGAGGAGTGATAATTCACTAATTCCTAGGATGAAGGGGGTTTGGAAAGTGGTTCGTTAAAAGCCACAAATCTTAGCACAATAGCACGTCAAGTGGTGGTGGCGCGTTAAAAATAAAAAACACAATCTGTGGTGTAAAGTAATTTGAGCACCAGGCCACAACTCAAGATAGTATAATCTTATCCCCGTGAAGCTAGCGAATTAATACAGACACTTAATTGGCAGAATGCCGCTCGAATTGGATCAGTTGTTTCCCAATCAAATGTGGATCTTGGCAAGTGTATAAAAGGGGTAATAGGTAAACTAAATGAAGGGTATGTTTGGCAAAACTAGCTGGTAGCTGTTAGCTGGAAGTTGAAGGCTGGAAGCTGGTGGCTGCTAGCTGTAGCTTTTTAAATATTTAGGTGTTTGGTAGAGTAACAGAAGCTTTTAATAAAACTAGCTGGGTTCCCGCGTGGTGCGGCAGAATGGGCGCACAACCTAACATCAACCGCATAATCAGTTTCGGTACATGATTCACCTGATGACAGTGTATACATAACATGAATGTAGACGTGTAATTCATGGAAAAGCAGTAAGCTTGTAAATGATGTCGAAAATCAAGAAACAAAGCTGAAATATATACAGTAATTTCAAATAGATAATTTTTTAAACTAACATATTTTGATATGAATCCCTTTCTGAACATGCACTGTTCTAATCTAAAACATGTTCTGACCTGATCTCTTTCGACTCAAAGGCGTACCGACACGAATCGAACTAATTTAACCATTTTGTATCGACTCGTTCTGATCCTAATTTGGTTTTACACATGACTCAAGTTCATCTGACTCGACTCCTAATTTGGTCTTACACGTGACTCGAGCTCACCTGACTCGACTTTTTACCGATCCTACCCGATAATAACGTAGTATGTTATTTTTTTAAACTTAAAGAAGTATGACAATATCATACTCAAATTAAAGAGAATAAAATGCTCGTTTTTATGATGTAATTTGTGTAAAAAATTATTAACGTGTGAAAAAGTTATGGCTCCTAAAAAAGTCTTGGGGTAGTTAGTTTTGAATAAGGGTTGAATGTGTAACTATAATATAAATTAACAAAAGTTGATATAAGTTCAAGTACTAAAATTGTAAATTCAAATGTAAAGCTTGTAGCTAGCTTTTTCTTAAACGCTATCAATACTAGCGTTTGAAAAATGAGCTTTTTCTACCAATCTAAAAGCTTGAAACTACTTCAACCAAACAAAACTTTTTATTAAATATGAGCTTTTTTCACAAAAGCTTAAAGCTTGAAGCTCTTAAAAGCTCATAAAAGCTCCTTGCCAAACATACCCGAAATTAGAATTTGGTTGGATCCTTGGGGGATTGACATCCAACTTCAAGATCGCTTACTCGTCCTCTTCGATTTGGAAAATGTGAAGGATTGCAAGGTTGGTCAGTGCTACAACATCATCTAGGACAAACAGCTTTGGACTTGGAAGTGGAAGAAATTTATGTGTAAATATAATGAAATACAAGAATGTAATTATTGTCGGATATGTGGGGATATGTGGGCATTGGCAGAAATGAACCTGAAACATTTAGAGTTTAGTTGATTCAGACAACACTTGATCGACATGGTAGGTCGAACAACAACTTCATTTATAGTTAGAACAGTTAACTAGATTAAACAGTATGCCCAAATTTTGAAGGCAAAGATACTAGATTATGATAATACTGATCTTATAGAGTACTACTAGTGCAGTAGTATGAAGGAGCTTGATTTCATCTGATGATAGAGCATTCTTAACCCATCCTTTAAAACTATGTGAGTGGATTTTACAAATTATAGGGTGAGGTTATTGTTGGAAATATAAGCTAGTCTGCTTAAGTCAACGCGGCTAACTGGGTTATGACCCGTAAGATTAGTTTTATTGGTGACCTCTTAGGAGGTCATGGCACTATTCAAGAAATAAACAAAAAAATTAAATCCTTTTCACCCCTCAACCTAGGTCACAATCTCAACCTAAGTCACAACCCACCTTTAAATTAAATATTCTTTTATTTTCTATTCTTTAAACAAATTTGTTTTTTTATATAATTTGATTTTTATTTAATAATTTATATTATTTAACTTATTTTAAATATCTAAAAACATCGTCTTGTTTAGTTTATTTTTATGTACATTTTCATATAAATTGTATTAAATACGGAACACTTTTAAAAATATGTATTTTTTTAAATATTATCATGTGTAAATTTTTTGTATACAATTTGATATTTTGTTAATAATTTATATTATTTAACTTATTTTAATTTTAAAAACACAGTTTTGTTTTGTTTATTTTTATGAGCATTTCAATATAAAATTTATTAAAAACGGAGCATTTTTAAAAACATGTCTTTTTTTAACATTATTATATGTAAATTATGTATGTGCAATATTATCTATTGTATGTTTTACCTTTAGTTTATTTTTAATTAGCGTGTAAAATGTTTAATTATCAAGTTACGTATGTGTAAGATATTTGATTTTTCAACTTATGTGTTTTATGTATGTGTAAGATAAAAATAATATGATATTATCGGCTCATTTTAACATATATTCATGGACCTGTGACTAATACATGGAGTATTAGTCTTGCGACTAGTACATGGAGTATTAGTCTTGATAGATTTTTTTAATTTTAATAGATTTTATAGAATAAATTAAAACATAAATAATATATATGTATTATGTATTAAAATAATTGGCTTGAGATGGGTTGTGAATAACAGTAAAAAGTTGGGTTATGTATGTGGAAGATAGAGAAATTAGTTTTTTATTAAAAAGTTGGGTTGGGTTGGGTTGGGTTGTTGATAAAGGTAGTCTAAGAGTTACACCGTGGGTAACAGACATTGACCGCTTACACTAGTTAACCGGTAACGATTAACAAACGAGATATGGACATTTAAAAGGATTGGGCTTGAGATGGGCTAGGTGGCCAGACATGATTAACTAGTTATAAAAACTAGTTAAATTGTCTTTAGGGTTGAAAATAACATAAAACCCAAGCCACCACTCCCTCTACCCCTCTCTCTCTCTCTCTCGGCTCCTCCTACTGCCGCCGCTAGCCACCAGCGGCCGCCGCAGCGCCGTCGCCGTCGCCATCACCGCCCGTGCTACCATCGTTGTCGGTCCATTCGTGCACCGCCACCGTTGGTTGTTGATCTCGTTTGGTCACCTAGTGTCGTCCGTTAACCCTCGGTGTTTCAACCAGTTATTTATTAACCGAGGTAAACTTAAATAATGTCATGTATATTATTTATTTACTTTGGTTGTTTCGTATCATGCTCGTATTATTTGTAACCAGATCCTATACGGTTTCGTTTAATGGTGATTACTCGTTTTTATATTCCACTGCGTATTCTATTACTAATGTGATTAATAATTATGAAACCAATTTTTTATTAAACTGCATGGGTTTAAAAGTTAAACCGTTAACTGATCACCACTGGAACCCAATAGTGGTATCAGAGCCTTGGTTACAACATACGAGTCGAATCCGGTCATTTCACCGGATCTACATCATAAACTTCAAGCTAGTTGAAGTTTTTGATCTAGATAAGTTTTTATAGAAATCTTGATTTGGTCAAATTTGTATTTATTTTAGTTGACCAAAATATTCCTCGATTTTATTTTTATTGACTATGTAAATCTGGTCCGACCATTGTGTGTTTGGTTGTTTGGTTTTGGTTTTGGCCATATGGATCGTTCAAAGTTGTATTTAATTTTTCAGTTTTATTTTATGGTTTTTGGCCACTTTGATGGTTCAAAATTGTAATCCCTATGGTTTAGTTTTTCATTATATGTATTTTGTAATATTTTAATGAAGAAGGCCCGAAGGAAAACCGAGGACGAGCTCACGGGGTTGTTGAAGTCAGTGGGAGATAAAAAAGATGACGGGATGCACCAAGAGTCCATCCTTGTGGTTGTTTTGTGTTGTAGCCCCTTGACTCGATTGGTCTTGCTAATAGGCTCTAGCAAGACCAATCACCTTTATTGATCATTTAAGATTTACATATTCTTGTTTGCTATGTGGTTGCTTGCTTTATTATAATAGGTTATAATACCACCAACCTAATACCAAATATATTAAAATAAATTTTAATTAACCAATTTTGTTTTTGCAAAATTAAACTAAATTTGATTTTCCAAAACTTATAACTTAATAGTTTATCTATTAACTTAAAATTGGTTAAAGATATCGCGACAAACTTAGATTTAATAGGTTATTTAAAACTAAGTGTCCTGAAAGATGAAAGGGTTCATCAAGTTTTCCTGATTAATATAGTAAAACTGGACTTTTACTCTATTCGGTAAATTCTAAAATTAATCCCAATTTTAAAATCAATAGTTTATGCCATCCTACTATAAGCCACACTTGAGGCATACTGCGAAATTTCAAGTGTTTGGAGCTACAACACCTCACTTGTTTTCTAGCCTATCCCTTCAAGGTGAAAGGGTTTCGTTGACACATCCGACCCTTTCACACGTGACTGTACTAGGGCAACTATTACTTTACTCTTATGTTATGTGCTACAGCTGTCTGAAGACTAGAGTGGGCATAGATGAGGCTAAACGTATCTACTTAGGCAATTGTTGTCTTAATAGGCCTCATAACCGAGAGTTGTGCTTTATTCACAATTGACAATCGTTGTCACTCTGTCTAACCACTAACTAATGTTGTGTGCTACAACTGCCATTACTAACTGGAAGCCAGATTCTCAAATCCCTATTTTATTAATGTTAATTGGGTCATTAATAATATGATTATAACAATGAAAATACTAATTAAATTACTTTTTCTTATTAATCAAATTTCAACTGATAATAACTCCTCATTCACCCTGAAGACTATTCTTGAGAAAGAAAAACTTAATGGCCCTAATTTTTTTGAATGACATCGCAATTTGAGACTTGTTTTCAAAATGGAAAAAGAAGCTCTATGTTCTAGATGGACCGGTTCCATTAGAGCCTGAAAACAATACAGCTGCTGCCAGAAAGGTTCTTGAGAAGCATAATGACGACTCTACTGAAGTCGCTTGCATTATGTTAGCCACCATGTCATCTGAGCTTGCTAAAGGCTTGGAAGATTTTGGTGCCTATGAGATGCATGAGCAACTCAAGGGCATGTTTCAGATGCAAGCCCGTCAAGAAAGTTTCGACACCATGAAACAGCTTATCAGCTGCAAAATGGAACAGGGATCCCCTGTTAGTGCGCATGTCGTCAGGATGAAAGGGTACATCGACCAACTGAAGAAACTTGATTATCCCATGTTAGATGAAATGGCAGCGGACTTCATCTTGAACTCTCTCCCCATCTCTTACGACCAGTTCGTAATGAATTTCAATATGAATGCATGGGTGAAGACAGTACCGAAGCTACATGGTATGCTCAAGATGGCAGAGATAAACATTCCTACTAAAACTAATCAAGTTCTGACGGTTCGATCTGCTGGTGTCAAGAAGCCTAAACCCAAGAACCGGGGTTATGACGGTAAAGGCAATAAGAAGGTTATTGTTAATGCCAAGTATATCACCAACACTAGCAAGCGTGTCGCAAAGGTACCACCACAGCCTCCTGAGGCGCGCCAGTGCTACAGATGCAACAAGATGGGGCACTGGATGCGTAATTGCCCCGACCATCTAGCTGAGCTAGCAAAGAAGAGGGCCAATGATGAAGGCTCCTCTAAAGGTATTTCCATATACGTTATTGAACTTTTCATTGTTTCCAGCAACACATGGGTATTTGATACCGGATGTGGTTACCACATCGTTAATGTCTTGCAAGAACTTGAAAACTGGAAGAAACTGAAACAAGGAAGCATGGAACTCATCGTTGGTGATGGGAAGAGAGTTCCAGTTCTTGCAACTGGCACATATCGTTTTGCTTGTCCATCTGGCCTTGTAATAACTTTGAATAACTGTTTGTTTGCACCTGGTTTGACCAGAAACATTATTTCAGTTTCTTTACTTTTTGAACAAGGATTTAAGTACGCTTTTAATGGTATTGCTATTTCTGCATACTTGAATGATATATTTTATTTTGAGGCTAAACCTCGAAATGGTATTTATGATATTGATGTTCAAATTAAAAATAATGTATTTAATATTTCTAAATGTATCAGATCTGGCATCAATGATACGTTTCTATGGCATTGCCGACTTGGTCACATAAGCAAGGCACGACTTAAAAGACTCCAATCCACAGGACCAGACTCTTTTGACGGCTGTGAGTCTTGTTTTGCTGGCAAACTCACCAAGGACTCCTTCACTCATAAAAGTGAACGAGCAAAGGATCTGTTAGGACTTATACATACTGATGTGTGCGGCCCTTTCAGAACCATGTCTAGAAACCATGAAAGATGTTTCTTCTTTTTATAACGATTATAGTCGATATGCTTATGTGTATCTTACGAAACACACACATGAAACTTTTGAAAAGTTCCAAGAGTTTCAAAAGGAAGTGGAAACCCAACTCGGAAAAACTGTTAAAATGCTTCGATCAGATCGAGGTGGAGAGTATCTTAGCTCAGAGTTCATCAATCATCTAAAAGAGCGTGGAATTGTTTCATAGCTCACTCCACCCGGCACACCCCAACATAATGGCGTGAACGAGAGGATAAATCGAACAATGCTAAACATGGCCCGATCGATGATGTGTAGAACTAACTTTCCTCACTCCTTTTGGAGCTATGCCCTTATGACCGCCGCCCGCATTCATCTTTCATATACATACCTCCCTTGTCAATACGTGCAATATCCGAAGATCGTTCATGTACCGACAAGCTTTCATTCACATTCATAACATAATAACTATCACATAAATCATACATGGCATACACTTACCATTTAACGTAAGTGTATTAACTATCACATCGAGTATGCACACAACCCCGAAAACATAACAACGAAATGGGGCTAGAAACTCACCTGAACTCGGTTACATTCACCGTTAGTTGTTATTCCTTTCTTTAGTTGTGCGCGACTAACTGCATAACAATTACACGTATCAATTAGCTAGCACTACTCATATTGCATTTCTAGTCTAGTTATAACCCTCAATGAACGGGGGTCCGGGGGCAGCGAGGTTCTAAGGGCGGCAGCCCCTAGCGGGGTCCAAGGGGCAGAGCCCCTAGCTGGGGTCAAGCTGTATTAACACATTTTCCATTATATTTTAAATTATTATTTTATTCTCTAACTCATTTGGTATAACGAATTAAGCCTGATTCGTTAACTGATTTGTTATCTTTCATGATCTGATTTGTTATTCTGGTTCGTTATCTTAACATGGTCTGGTTTGATATCCTAGTTCGTCATCTTGTCATCATCTGGTTAGTCATTCTGATTCGTTATCTGAACATCATCTGATTCGTTACCTTAGCATAGCGAATGAGCATATAACGAATTACCAGATTCGCTATCTTATTTAACGAATGGATAGACAATGAATTAAGGGCTCATTCGTTATCAAGTCACACAAATGTGTCCCATTCGTTATGAACGCATAACGAATGATCAACCGTAACGAACTGCCAACACTTCTTATCCAGATCTTTGACTCAAGGGTCAAAGTCAAAATTGTCAAGAACAATAACAGTCAACAGGCATCAGGTCTGCAATTAAACCTCCAATTCTTAACGAAACAACATAAATTTGGTACCATTGAACTCGTATTACCAGCGCCTACAAACCCTAACCATCAATTCACCCAAACATCGAGTCTAAATTGGTGTGTTTGCTACATATATACAGCCGGCTCTTAATACCCCCGATTATCATATCAATTGTTAATGGATTTCACTGTGAATTAGTCCGTTTGATTCGTTTTCACCATAGTCACATAGATCTAGAATTACTTAAACGAATCCGTGCTTAAATAAATAAGTTTCCATTTTAAACGTACCTTAAACGAGTCGGTTTGCGAACACGAGCGAGTCTTGATGTAGATTTGGCTCGTCATGACGTTCCAGCACCAACAATCTCGGGTTTTCACCTTTGGATCTTGGTTCGGGATATAGGATGGTGTTTGTGTGTGTTTTTGATGGTGTAGGCTATGGTGTAGAGACGGAAAAAAATGGAAATGATTAGGGTTTAAGCGATATTTATACTCCCTTAAGCCCATGGACCTAAGGCCCATTCCATCTCTTAATCCATCTTCTAAAGTCCAAGCCCACATTCTATTAGTTATTTATCTAAATCGATAAATGACACACTATAATATAACGAAATGTATTTTATTATTTCTTATCGAAAGTAGGATGTTACACTACATTTTGATGAGAAAATCAAATAGTTTGGTTTTATCAAAAATGAAGATGAGCCTTGTATTTACAGAAAGTCTAGTGGGAGCACTATATCATTCCTCATCCTGTATGTGGATGATATACTGATAATTGGAAACAACATTCCTATGCTTATGGAAGTTAAGCATTGGTTGGGATCTTGTTTCGCAATGAAAGATCTTGGTGAAGCTGCTTATATTCTGGGAATCAAGATCTACCAAGATAGGTCTAAGCGGATTCTAGGGCTAAGTCAAAGCACATACATAGATAAGGTCATGGCACGCTTCACAATGAACAACTCCAAGAAATGAGCTGTTCCCATTGCTAAAGGAAGCGTGTTAAGCAAGTCGCAATCTCCAGCAATGGACATTGAGACAAAGCACATGCATGCAATTCCATATGCTTCAGCGATGGCTCCATCATGTACGCTATGTTATACACCAGACCTGACGTCTCGTATGCTTTAAGCATGACTAGCCGTTTACAGCAAAGTCCTAGCATTTCCTATTAGACTATAGTTAAGAACATTCTAAGGTACTAGAGAAGAACCAAATATATGTTCTTAGTGTTTAGAGGAGTGGAAGAGGAGCTCACTGTAAAGTGTTACACTAACACTAACTTCCAGAGTGACCGAGATGTTTCTCGCTCATAATCTGCTTTGATGAAGAAATTCATAGCCAACCTCGATCTTGTTCCAAGTTTAGGAAAATGATCGACGTAATATGTGATAACACATAAGCTATTACCCAAGACAAAGAGCCCACTTATCATCACATGGCCAAGAACATTTTTAGTTCCATTATGTATGAGAATTACTGGAACATAAAGATATCATTATAAGCAAAGTAGACACAGATCAAAACCTAGCAGACCCGTTCACTAAGCCGATGACTCAGGACAAGCATGACCAACACAAGGATGCTATCGGTCTTAGATTAGCTAGTCATGTGTTTTGATTTAGTATTTGGATGTATAAACATTTAAACAGTTATAATTTTGAGTTCACTTTTAATTTAATGGTTAAATGCAAACGTTGAATATTATAACTATGCTAATTTTAATATGTTTAATCCATGAATATTGTATTCTAAATTATCTGTAGCCAGTCAGACTCGTGGGAACGATTTTGAATTAATACCATTCTGACTTTGGACTCAAGGAGTTGACTTCCAAACTCACAGACCTCATTATGAATGACGTTGGATGTAACTCGCATCAAACATCTTCATGGATCTTAGTCATAAGATGTATTTGATATTGGTATGCTCATTTAGTATCCTTAGACCTGAGATACATATTGGAACTCTTGTTTACCAAAGGTATTCTTTGATCAGTGTCAACCGCAGTCGCGTAACTACCAGTCATAAAGGCATTGGTTGACACACCCTAACCTACGGTGGAAATGCCGGGGCGTAACTGATTGCTCACAGCTTTTCAAATGAACTATCATGCAATATTAAATGTGACAATATCTATTAGATTTAATTAAATAATCATTTACATCAAGTTAACCAAAGTACATAAATTAAAATTTAATCAAATAAAACAAAAGTTAATATTCTAATTCTTGTGTCTTCTTCTCTAGCATGCAACCTAAATTTTCTTCAAATACAAGCTAGAGAATCACATCACACGATAACCTGCATATGCGTTAAAAATAGAATAGGTTTGTCAACACAATGTTGAGTGAGTAAATCACCAATTTGAGACACTATATAATAATAAGTAAAGGTGCAAATTGTTCCTGTGAGAATATACAGATAAGCCATAGCACATAACAATCAAACAACTATAATGAAAGCAAACCATAAACGAATCAACCATAAAGAAAGGGCTCAACCAATCCATATAAATGGACATTGGTTACCAAGCAAGGACTAAACCGTGCCATAAAAATGGACATCGGTTGCCGAAATAAGCAAGTAGCATTCAAACAAAGCAAGTAAGCAAATAGAAAGTTAGGCAACCTGATAAACACACAAGGATAAACAGTTGCGGTTTAGTACTATATAATATAAAAATATATACGAACGCATATGTCCCCAAAATGTGATAAAACGAGTAAAATGGAGGGGAGTGAAATACTCACCTGATAGAGTAGAACAAGTGATAATAAAACGGTGATAGAAACTAAGTTAAATGAGTCCGAGCTTCGAGATGCGATGACAAGAGTTCCTAGTTGTTAATGATAATAAGATTAATTACGAAGATATAACATAATTTAATAAATTAAGATTTCGATGGAGTTTGAGTTAGGTTTGGGATTATAATATTATGGATTTGAACGATTGATTTCTACGGATTATATCTTATTATGAAAACAATATTATTAATCATTATTTAATTTAAAAGAATCCTTTGCCTATCATACAATCTTATTTATAAATAATTAGTTTAAATAAATATGAGTTACGACATATTATAACAGTAAACGTTTAAAGAGTTGATTATAATAAGATTTATATTTTAGAATCTTTAACGAAAACCCAAAAGTAAAAGTATAGTTAATTCGTTTAACACTCTGAATACGTTTTATTATCCTTTTGTTTAAAAAGAGTAATACATAATATATATATACACACACACGTAAACAAAAGCTTTTAATGAGGTTTGACAAAACAATAAACAATAAGATGTCGGTTTTATCAAATGAATATTTATTTGCTTTTGTAATTAGTTATAATTAACTAAAACACTTAAAAAACAAAATTTACAAATTTTAAAACACAAAAACGGCCTCAACGAGGATCGAACCCGCGCCCTCTAGATTCACATCACGCAGACCAACCAACTGGGCTACTGAGTCAATTCGTTTATAAACTGAAAATAAAACTCCAAATACAATAACACGTTCAACCTAAAACTGATTATGAACCCTAGAGTTTCAATTCGTTTAACTGGTAAAAAATTGTTTGATTATTGTTAGGGTTAATGATGAACGATTAAGGACGAGCAAGATTCATATATAAATTACCTGTTGGGATGACGAATTAATGATGAACTGCGAGCTGAGGTTGACGGTCAGATGTGGGATCAGAACGACAGGTTACGACAGTTTATAACACGATTTAGTTTAGGGGTTTGCTTCGTCGGGTTTCATAGAAGGTATACGTAAACTTAATTGAATAATCCTCACGTCTATATGGTAAAATCGATATTGATATTGACAGGTTTAGTTATTATTGAGTATGAGATTGATATTGATTATAATACCTTAATTAATCGTCGGTGTAAGTTTGTTAAAGCATATGGAATGATTTTCATAAATAAATTCCAAGATTAAACGAAGATTAAGATGCAAGAAAACTAACTGGGTCATAATTTAGTATATGAATACGGGTTGGACTTGGATCCGGGTTTGGGTTGAAATATTATAATAAACTCTTTGAATATATTTACAGTTTGTTCCCTCTACTTAAAGAGTGGATACATTATGAGGTTAAAACTATGTTTAGGGTGAAAATGTAATTCATTGAAAGTTATTTTATTGTTAAGTAAGTATACATAATAAAGTATTAATTATTCGATAACTGCGATGATTTATTGATTAAAAGTATCCCGAAAACAAAAACGGGTCGGGTAAAGGATAAAAATTATTAATTTGAAAAACCCGTGTTGTTACAGTCTCACCTACTTTAGGGAATTTCATCTCGAAATTAAAGAATACTATAATAATATCGTTAAATTTTGAGGAAAAGAAAATTATTAAATATAACTTTTAAAATTTATCATAACGCAGAACTTTGAATAGTCAAAATCACGCTTCAAATGAAAATCCGATAAGGACACTTATATATAGGAAGTACCAGCGGCGTATCCACCATGTCCTTATCATCTCTACATTTGTACCGTTATCCCAACTACTTTCGATTCTATATTATAACACACAATTATACGCATTATGATTTCCATGCGAGGACTTCGATAATTATGTAGGCCTCCATAATTACTTAGATCTTCGGATGGTTCACATAACTAGTTCCATCATGTGGGTTACAAAACGTTTGCAAAATATGATTTTGAGAAAACAAGAGTTTTAATACGTTTTGGTTATAAATAGAAAATAGTCATTATGTAAAATATTGGTAAAAATGAATTAAATTTTGGAGTTGTTAGAATTTTAAAACATCTTATGAAAGTATAGTATTGTCAACAGTTGTCCTTGAAAAGATAGGTTTTATCGTATGAGCATTATCACTTAAAATTAATAAATTATTAGAATTGAAGTTGTTTAAATCCAAAAATCGAATAAAGATTTGTGATAATATACGATTGAGAGAGGTAAAGTATGTTTAGATAAAAGTGACAAAAACACCTTCTTTAATAAACTTAGTTATGAATAACTTGATTAATTAGTTCTATAAAAATTTTGAATGATTAAAGTTGATTGAACTGAAATATTGTGATTAGGTTGCAAAGTAGGGTTTAATAGAGTAAGTTTGGAAATTTTTAACTTGATGAACGTGATTGAATCGAGAACGCAAATGGCGTAGGTGATTAGGATTTCCATAGTTGTAGCGAGTACATGTAGTAGATGTGTAGGGTTGAGCAAACGACATAGCATGGGTGTTAGAAACATACGACATAGATGGTTGTGGAACATCTTGTGGTATGTGGCAAGTATTAACAGGATTATCGATCGATTACATGGGGTACAAAATACATAATGATACGAGGATTGGATTAAATTGAATTGAATAGTGATAGTGGCAAGTGAAGCGTAACAAGTGGATTTTGACGTAAAGTTTATTGTTTGTGATGCTATGATTTTGTTGAGATTGATTGTTAATTTGATTAATAGCATACAGTTAATATTTAGACTTGCGCTTGTTATTGTTGTTTTTATGAGAATAAGTAGGGATAAATGTATTGAAATTACTAACAATTAGTTTAATGGACAAGATTTAGTTTATTGTATTTATGTTTTGGAAATTGAGTTTATATTTTAGAGATCGCATGAGCTATCTCCTTGACTAAACATGTGGTCGTGAGAAGATAAATGATTAATGTTGTTTGATGTTGAGAACACATTCTATGATTAATAAAGAGGTGATTTAATGAGAAGATTGGATAGTTGTGTAGATTTCATATGAGATATTGTGTAAAATGGAACTTAAATGTGTTATGATATGTTTATTCATAACTTGAGGATAAGTTAGAATCCAAATTGAAAGTCAATGAGTTAATCAAAGTTTGACATGTTTTAACAAATTAATATTTGAAGTTGAATATTTGAAATACGTTTAATAGTTTATGTATATGCTACCATGAGTATAAGAAAGTCATTCGATTATTGAGTTGTGGGAATATTATTTAAATTATTGTATATTTTGATAATATAATAACGTAATAAGATGAATATGTGAAAACCAATAAAGTGTCAACTGTTTTGATTGGCTCGTGAATACCGAGTCTTAATAAATGAAGAATTTGCATCTGATCAAGAAAATAAAAATGTTTTGAGTGTATAAATAAATCGAATCAATAGATCTTGATTCAAAAATGATTTAGTAAGTAAATAATTGAGTAATTGAATAATAGAATAATTAAATCAAATCATAAATCATTTCGTATAAAATCAAATAAATAAACAAATAACAAATGTTCTCCGATGTGTTGGGTTTCCCATGAGCTTTCCATGGAATTTTGTTTCCCCAACATATTAGCATACCAACACCAAAACAAATGTGTTAGTTGGCCTCCCATGAGCGTTACATGGCAATTTGAAGGGCCCAACTTAATTAACGAATCAACGAATCAATTGAGTTTGTCGGCCCATGAGCGTTACATGGCGATTTGACCGACCAAACTAAATACCGAATAAACGAACTCAAGCAAAAGTAGTTGAAACATCTCGTATATCACCATGGATGATAATGTTCCAACAAAATATCGCAAATATAACAAATTGTGCAAATGTACAATTGGCGTGTCCATGGCGTCCCATGGGTTTTACACCCGACTAAACATTTTAAAAATAATAAAACGCAACAAAGGGTGTAACCGTTTAGCCGATTACGTTAAATGCTTAAAGTAGGAGCAAAAACAAAGCTAAGAAATTCTCAAGAAAATTTTCGATAATAAAAGGCAATTTAATAAAATTAAATAGAAATATTTTAAGATTGAGGCATAGACTTGAAGTTATAAAAATATTTTGAGAGTGAGACATAGTCTCAGAGTAATAAAACATTTTGAGAATGAAGCATTGCTTCGGAGTTGTGTGTGTGTGCATGACAATAAAATAAACAATTAGCTAAGCAGTTAAATAAGTATTTAATCTTGCAAGTAATTACGTAAGCTGTAAACAATCAAATAGAACAAATCAGGTAAACAAATAAGTACGTATGGGGTTCCTAAGCATGTTACTAAGGCACCACTAACGACCTATCTTAACCTTCGGCTCTGATACCAATCTATCACACCGCAAACTACGGCGGAAATGCCGGGGCGTAACTGATTGCTCACAGCTTTTCAAATGAACTATCATGCAATATTAAATGTGACAATATCTATTAGATTTAATTAAATAATCATTTACATCAAGTTAACCAAAGTACATAAATTAAAATTTAATCAAATAAAACAAAAGTTAATATTCGAATTCTTGTGTCTTCTTCTCTAGCATGCAACCTAAATTTTCTTCAAATACCACCTTGAGAATCACATCACACGATAACCTGCATATGCGTTAAAAATAGAATAGGTTTGTCAACACAAGGTTGAGTGAGTAAATCACCAGATTTGAGACACTATATAATAATAAGTAAAGGTGCAAACTGTTCCTGTGAGAATATACAGATAAGCCATAGCACATAACAATCAAACAACTATAATGAAAGCAAACCATAAACGAATCAACCATAAAGAAATGGCTCAACCAATCCATATAAATGGACATTGGTTACCAAGCAAGGACTAAACCGTGCCATAAAAATGGACATCGGTTGCCGAAATAAGCAAGTAGCATTCAAACAAAGCAAGTAAGCAAATAGCAAGTTAGGCAAACTGATAAACACACAAGGATAAACAGTTGCGGTTTAGTACTATATAATATAAAAATATATACGAACGCATATGTCCCCAAAATGTGATAAAACGAGTAAAATGGAGGGGAGTGAAATACTCACCTGATAGAGTAAAACAAGTGATAATAAAACGGTGATAGAAACTAAGTTAAATGAGTCCGAGCTTCGAGATGCGATGACAAGAGTTCCTAGTTGTTAATGATAATAAGATTAATTACGAAGATATAACATAATTTAATAAATTAAGATTTCGATGGAGTTTGAGTTAGGTTTGGGATTATAATATTATGGATTTGAACGATTGTTTTCTACGGATTATATCTTATTATGAAAACAATATTATTAATCATTATTTAATTTAAAAGAATCCTTTGCCTATCATACAATCTAATTTATAAATAATTAGTTTAAATAAATATCAGTTACGACATATTATAACAGTAAACGTTTAAAGAGTTGATTATAATAAGATTTATATTTTAGAATCTTTAACGAAAACCCTAAAGTAAAAGTATAGTTAATTCGTTTAACACTCTGAATACGTTTTATTATCCTTTTGTTTAAAAAGAGTAATACATAATATATATATACACACACACGTAAACAAAAGCTTTTAACGAGGTTTGACAAAACAATAAACAATAAGATGTCGGTTTTATCAAATGAATATTTATTTGCTTTTGTAATTAGTTATAATTAACTAAAACACTTAAAAAAACTTTATAATCAACTCTTTAAACGTTTACTGTTATAATATGAGTTACACTTTAACTAAAACGCTTTTGTAATTAGTTATAATTAACTAAAACACTTTAAACGTTTACTGTTATAAATAATTAGTTTAAATAAATATGAGTTACGACATATTATAACAGTAAACGTTTAAAGAGTTGATTATAATAAGATTTATATTTTAGAATCTTTAACGAAAACCCAAAAGTAAAAGTATAGTTAATTCGTTTAACACTCTGAATACGTTTTATTATCCTTTTGTTTAAAAAGAGTAATACATAATATATATATACACACACACGTAAACAAAAGCTTTTAACGAGGTTTGACAAAACAATAAACAATAAGATGTCGGTTTTATCAAATGAATATTTATTTGCTTTTGTAATTAGTTATAATTAACTAAAACACTTAAAAAAACAAAATTTACAAATATTAAAACACAAAAACGGCCTCAACGAGGATCGAACCCGCGCCCTCTAGATTCACATCACGCAGACCAACCAACTGGGCTACTGAGTCAATTCGTTTATAAACTGAAAATAAAACTCCAAATACAATAACACGTTCAACCTAAAACTGATTATGAACCCTAGAGTTTCAATTCGTTTAACTGGTAAAAGATTGTTTGATTATTGTTAGGGTTAATGATCAACGATTAAGGACGAGCAAGATTCATATATGAATTACCTGTTGGGATTTACGAATTAATGATGAACTGCGAGCTGAGGTTGATGGTCAGATGTGGGATCAGAACGGCAGGTTACGACAGTTTATAACACGATTGAGTTTCAGGGTTTGCTTCGTCTAGTTTCATAGAAGGTATACGTAAACTTAATTGAATAATCCTCGCGTCTATATGGTAAAATCGATATTGATATTGACGGGTTTAGTTATTACTGAGTATGAGATCGATATTGATTATAATACCTTAATTAATCGTTGGTGGAAGTTTGTTAAAGCATATGCAATGATTTTCATAAATAAATTCCAAGATTAAGCGAAGATTAAGATGCAAGAAAACTACCCGGGTCATAATTTAGTATATGAATACGGGTTGGACTTGGATCCGGGTTTGGGTTGAAATATTATAATAAACTCTTTTAATATATTTTACAGTTTGGTCCCTCTACTTTAAGAGTGGATACATTATGAGGTTAAAACTATGTTTAGGGTGAAAATGTAATTCATTGAAAGTTATTTTATTGTTAAGTAAGTATATATAATAAAGTATTAATTATTCGATAATTGCGATGATTTATTGATTAAAAGTATCCCGAAAACAAAAACGGGTCGGGTAATGGATAAAAATTATTAATTTGAAAAACCCGAGTTGTTAAATTGGTTGGGAATATTCTGAAGTTCAGTGGGAGTTGTATGTAATCAATATGGGATTCTGTACTCTTACATGATATGTAATAGTTAGACATCTTGACGCCTTCGTTGATTCAAACTAGTAAAGTGTGAGGCCTCACCCAAACTTACTGTGTGTTTGATCGGACCACTTTGACTCGAGAACGAAAACGAAAATGATTGAACGCCATCTGAGATTGATTTGATCCATGTCTCATTGTTCAATTGGCGTCTTATACAGAAAGGATAGATGACAGCGATTACTATAATTTTATTATCTTGCAATAGTATATTCCAAGATATTTTGGTTAATGAATTTAAAATGTCATAACCTGTTGGGGGCAGCCATGTGTAGCTAGAGCACCGATGGTTTTCAGTGTTGAGAATCTTAACCGAAATCCGTCCAAGTGGGAGACTGTTGGAAATATGGACCGGTCCGCTTAAGTCAACGCGGCCGGCCGGGTTATGACCCAAAAGAGTTACACCGTGGGTAACGGACATAGACCGCTTACATTAGTTAACCGGTAACGACTAACAAACGAGATATGGACATTTAAAAGGATAGGGCTTGAGATGGGCTTGGTGGCCCGACATGATTAACCAGTTATATAAACTAGTTAATATGTCTTTAGGGTTGAAAAACAAAAGCAACTAACATAAAACCCTAGCCACCACTCCCTCTACCCCTCTCTCTTGGCTCCTCCTACTGCCGCCGCCAGCCACCGCCGGCCGCCGCAGCCGCAGCCCAGCCACCACAACCGCTTGTGCTCCACCATTTCCGGTCCATTCGTGCACCGCCACCGTTGGTTGTTGATCTCGTTTGGTCACCTAGCGTCGTCTGTTAGCCCTCGGTGTCTCAACCGGTTATTTATTAACCGAGGTAAACTTAAATAATGTCATGTATATTGTTTATTTACTTTGATTGTTTCGCATCGTGCTCATATTGTTTGTAACCGGATCTTGTACGGTTCCGTTTAATGGTGATTACTCGTTTTATATTCCGTTTCGTATTCTATTACTAATGTGATTAATAATTATTAAACCAATTTTTATTAAACTGGGTTTAAAAAGTTAAACTGTTGACTTATCATCAATGTTACCCAACAGTTATGAGTAGCAAGCATATTTGTTTGGTAATAAAGATAATGATCATTGGAAATGTGTTGAAAAAATGATAACATTCTTAAACGAATTGTTTTGGTTAAATACGATCATTCAATGTCTATAAATAGTTGCAAAGGCAATGGTCACGAAAGAAAAGGTTCATGTTTGTTTGAGTACTTATGATTTTTCATTTCTTAATAAACTAATTCACATCAAGCCAACAAGTTGTAACATTTCCTCCTCCATCACAATTGGTTTTTGTTCGGAAATCATTTCTCATCAAAGGTTTTTTGGTTGTGCGATATATATTGTAAGTGATCCACCACAAAGCAAAAATATGAGACCTCAAAGGAGGTTGGGAATATATATTCGGTATGAATATATGAGTAAATACTACAACCATTTATGAGATAGATGTTTACGGCTCACTGTTTTCACTTTAAGTGAACTAAAATTCACAACGTTAGGGGGAGACAAAAAGCAGTTGGAAAAGAAAATGAGTAGAAATGAATTATCATTGATCTTCAAAGTTAAACATGTGAAAATTTTTAAAAGATAATTCATTACAAAATTTATTGAATCAGTTACCAGACATATTCGCATATTGATAATAAGTGTCCCAGAATGGACAAACACGTATTGATAATATGTCTAGCGCACGCGTGTAGCACGGTAGACCAATCGGTTCCAAAGGTAAAAATTCCTCGAAAATTGGAGCAAGTATTAAAGATGGTCAAGTCGAGGTACAATAAAAGATCTCTTGAAAGACATTAGACATGATGGTTCTTGAAGAACCTCATTTACCTGAAAATAAAGAGCACTTAGTAAACTACTATTTTGTATCATGTCTACAAAAAATTATATGGAATCGAAATAAAGTCGACATCATTATACTTTTATACATATAATTATCGATCGAAATAATGATGATGAGAACCAAGATTTAAGATCTGCCTACGAATGAAAACATGTGAATGAATGGCCAAAATTGATAGACACCAGTATGGCAGAGTCAAATTGATCAAAAGAAACAAAAAGTTTTTTGACCAGCAGTTCGTACAAGTAAAGTTGTAAAATGTGTTAGATTCAAACGGGTCTTTTTATTTAAGTTATGAAAATTCAATAAAGTGATATTAGGCAAAATTGGTGGCACAAGGATTTGAAAAGACCCATGATTAATTATCAGGAGACGCATTCTTCAATGGTGGAATCAATGACTTTCCGATACATAAATAGTATGGTAATACAAAGAGAGAATTGTATGCGTTTAATAAAAATATTGTGATTCAGTTGATACGATACTAAAAGTTTACAAGAAAGTCTCTGAAGGATTTGAAGTATCTAATTATGTAAACTATATTCTCAAGAACACAATGATTGTTGTGTATAGAGTCATGTTTGAACATGTTACGATTATTGAATATGTTGAACATAAGTGGAACTCCTGAAGAGTTTCCTAAGGTAGTTGAATACTTGAAAGGTTAATTGATACATCTTAATTATTGAATTAGAGAATGTATATAATGAGTACAATGTCTCAATGAACAAAGAAATTGTACAATGTGGATTTTTGATATGTGATAGATACACAATGATGTGTTTATGCAGCAAAAATCCTGGAAAAGTGAATGCGTATGCATAATTTGTCAAGTTGAAAAGAAGTCCATTATGGATTGGTAAATGCATGAACTTATTCTTATTACGTATGGATTAAATTATTCAGATTGAGATTGACACAAATCAAGAGATATTTAGATAAAGAGGGAGATAAGTTGGAAATAATTAGTCATACTTTATCAAAATTTTACTCTTAAAAGTTCATTATAATCATATAGTGATGATGTACACATCATCGACACAAACTTATGAGCTTTTAAAGAGAAAATTCTTTTTGAAAGACCTTGACAATGTGTGATTATTGCTCAACTTATAGTTCAAGTATGTGTGTAATTATATGTTTATAAATCCATCAAAGATCTAGGAAATGTTGAGACATTTTACCATGGACAAATTTAATCTTTTTAGCACGTTAAAGGGTGTCTAACAATGACTATATATCTTTCCTATATGAATATGAAATATTATTGGTTCAAAAATACCAAAAAATAAATACATATGTGCATTATGTCGTATTGTTAGCTATATGTGATTATTATCTTCTTTATTTATATTTATCGGCATGTGTCCTTCTAGGAGACATCAGAATGGGTTAAAACATATATTTCAGGTATGAAAGATATGTGCTTATATGTTACTAACCCATCAAAACAAGTTTGGTTAATCTTGTTGATGTAGAGAAACACAACAGGCTCATAGTGTTTACAAGATGAAGCAACAGAAGGTTTTATGTGAAGACCATACAACATTATTTAACTTAAAGATTCAAATGTCAAGGGACGAAGACGCAAATGATTGACTACAAAAGTTTTGGGTAACTTTCACAGAATTTTGAAGGATATATAAATCAGGGTGAGACAATACGCGATGCATTCATTTTCCCTTAACTATGGTTTTATCTTAATGGGTTTTCCTAACAAGGATTTTAACGAAGCAGCATCTCCAAGCGTATTGAGTTGATAACCATGGGGTATTATGTGTGTGTGTGTGTGTATTATTGTGGTTATCAATGCCTAATATAGATTAGGCTTTTTTTTCAAGTTATCTTCTAAAATATATACATCTCATTGTATCTTATTATAATACACACATGATTATATAAATATACATCTTTCTCCCTACATCTCTTTCTTTTATTATTTAGCTATTAGGCTTGTTTCACAACATAATAAAATTGTTTAGATTTTTGTAGTTTAGCTGTTTAAGGGGCCCTACGGAGGAGGGCTTTCCCCTCCTAGTTAGGACCTATTATTTTTCATCTTTCAAACAGCAAGTGATTTTATTAAAACTAAACTTTCAATATATGTCTTTCAATATTTCATATTACACTATTCGGGCATACCATGAAGATACACAAGTTCATACCGGGATGTGAACTTGTATTTCTATAGGAATGGTCACTATGAGTCTTGAGTTCGCAGGGATCTAACGTGTGTAAACGAAGAGATATATATTGAAAATGAAATGAATGTATGTTGATGATTATAAGGGAGATATGCTCTCAGCTCAATAAAGATTATGTCAACATCGTCTTCATCAAGGTCTCTTCATGCATAACGTGAATAGAGGCCCCTACTGTTAGAGAAAGCATATTGCTTATAGTCGGGAATGAGCGATGATGGATAGGTTCTATTGGTCCACGTGTTGGGGTCATATTGGGTTGTCCCCTCTGGAGCCGCCATTGCGGAGATAGTGGATGATGTTTTACACATGCCCACCTCTTTGTATTGTTGCCTCTTCTGTGTGTCGCCTGGGGTGGCTCATGTGTACTATATGTACAAGTGGCTTCTCTCTACCGGTACCTTTCTGTAAGGCCCCGAGACCGGTGCCCTACTTTGGGTGTTGGATTGACTCATAAACACAGTTTTAAATATTATAGTAAATTAAAAATTTTCACGGAATAAGTAAAAGTCAACCATTCATAGATGAGTCTTAGAATTTAAGCACGTCTTTAAGTTCAAACATAACAAAATATCATAATTCCCATTCTTCATATGTCAACTTCTTTATTCTCCTGCCATGTGTCCCTCCTCAAGCTAGTTGTTTCATTCTATCACATGCGTGCATACTAAAAGTCAGCTACACTGAGTGATTTCTAGTTAATCAGAAAATATACATCACATTCACATACTTATATGTACATACCCGGAGGTATATATATTACATACTAACCCGTTTACCTTTCATACATACATACATACATACATACATACATACATTCCTTCTTACATACATGCATTCTTTCATACTTTCTTACTTTCATACTACATGCATAACTATCTCTACCATTTTAGATAACAGTAGGATCTGGTTCCTTCCTCTTCTATCTCAGATGTTAGTAAGATCTGGTCCCTTCTTTCCATATAATCATACACCCATACATATTCTTACCTTTTCTATATCATTCGTATATCATTCATTAAACATCCACATAACATACACTTACCACTTAAGATAAGTGTATTAACTAAACACATAGGAGTATGCGCACAACCCCGAAAAACATGACAAGGAAATGGGGCTAGAAACTCACATGGATCCGGTTCCTTTTTAAGTTTATGGTCACACCTCTTCTCAGGTGGGCACGACTAACCATGTACAATTTACAAATGTCACTTAACTACTCCGCCCAGAAATCATATTTCTAGGTTAGTAAAACCCTTAACGAACGGGGATCTAGGGGCATCGCCCCTGGCAGCGGGGTTCTAGGGGCGGTAACCCCTAGCAGGGTCCAAGGGGCAGAGCACCTGGCTGGGCCAAGCTGCTAGGTCAGATTGAAAAATTTTTATTTTCGTTAATAAGGCTTCATTAAAAATTCATCAGACTAATGCATGTTCAAACGAATCGAATCGAATCGATTTCTGAAACGAATCGAATCGAGTTTTCATATCTTTCCATTTTAATCATTTTCTTACATTTCGTGATGACCCTTTTACTGATGAAATGAGTTTTGGCCATAACAATTTCATTTTCTTACTTCAACTCGGTCCAAACGTCACTCGTTTATCCTGTTTCAATCCAAACATCTTATTTACGATCAACTTTACGTTTTTCTAACACTATAAGGCCTAATTTGTGTTTGTATCAAATATTAAGACAAACCGATATCTAAAACTAACCTTATATATAATAAAACATACCTTTTTGAGTTATGGTTTTGCTTCAGATCTGATTCGGCACTTGAATCTAGATTCGCTCCTTGTTTCTCATTTGTTTAGGTGAAGATACGAACACAAACCCACCTTGGTTTGGATTGGATCTGGATCCAGATGGAAGGAAAGTGTTTGTGTGTGTAGGGAGGTTGGATGAGGGAAATGAGGGTTATAGGGAGGTTTAGGGGTGTTTAAATATTCCCAAGTCCAATGACCTAAGTTCCATTACCATCCCTCATTTTATCTTTTATTGTCTAGGCTCACACTCTATTATTATTATTATTATTATTATTATTTATTTTAACTAGATAATAACACACCATTAAGTACACCAGATTCTTTTATTTATTATTATCAAAAGTATCATGTTACACTTTTTCTCCAAAATTCTGGTTCATGTTTGCCCTTTATCATGTGTGGTATTTTGGACATATATGTCAATGGGTGCGTGTTTTAAGGCGTGTTTGTTTTTTGGCGCTTTCTCCCGGTGCTCTTTATATATTCCTTGGTTCAGATCCGGGCTTGACCAGGATTTGAGACCATATCTCTTCACTATGTGTAATGATTCATCGCTAAATTTTAATTGAATTCATTCCATCAACAAGAAACAGTATTAATTCAATGCAGCACTACTGCTTCTTATTGTTTTAGTTTCAGGTCAATAAGAAAATTCAATTCAAACGGATTCAAAAATTTTGAAGTTTCTAAGAAAATAAGCAATTTTATCAATATAATAGGCATTTAAATATACATAGAAAACATCAACTGACATTGTATAAAATATATATAACTATCATTACACTACGAACCAGGAGAAAGTTTCAAAATGACCCATTTATGGTAGAAGGTTCCAAATATATCTCTCTTAATTCAAATTTCCAGGTTTGTCTCTAAGCTATCTCGTCGACAACGACTTGTTACATTATCAAGACGGCGAGTTAATTATCATGTGGTAACTAGTCATGCCCTACATGTTTTTGACCACTAATGTATCGTGACCTACCTGTAATTAAAACAAGTTGTGTCCTACCCTTTTCACCACAAACACGTCCTTAACTACTTATTTTTACATCCAACTCGTCATAACTGACTTATTTTAATGTGCAAGTGTGATATGACATCTATAAGCGGCTGCCTGGCTATGACGAGTTGTATGTAAAAATAAGTAGGTAATGTTGTGTTTGTGGTGAAAAGGGCAGGACACAACTTGTTTTAACTAGCAGGTAGGCCATGACGCATTAGTAGTCAAAACAGGTAGGCCACGATGCGTTATTGGTCAAAACATGTAGGCAACGACACGTTAGTGGTCAAAACATGTAGGCTGTGACGCGTTTATGTTTAAAATATGTAGGGAACGACTAGTTACCATTGGGTGATTAACTCGTTGTCTCAGTAATCTAACAAGTCATCGGCAACGAGACAGCTTGAAGACAAACCTGGAAATTTGAATTAGGAGAAACATATTTGAAATTTTCTCCAATAATAGGTCGTTTTAAGATTTTCCCCTAAATTATTGCAAGAAAAAAATAACATATTTAATTAAATCGTATGGTATTTTACTAATTATATATACTTTTTTTAAAAATTGTGTACCATATACAGACAGGTATGTATGTTATGTACGTAAAAAGAAACCAAACTAAGGCCTTTAAGGGTACTGCTAATAAGACACCCTCCTTCAAAATTCACACATCCTTTATACGACTCGTATAGCTTATACGAGTCGTATAGACATCCGTACTCTGACATCCACCAGCTTTTTGGAAAAAGGTGTTTGACCATATTCTTAAACGAGTCGTAGACTTCCGTACTCTGACATCCACCAGTTTCTTTATTCAAACACCCATTTTCAAATTGTCTCGTATAGCTCATACAACTCGTATATGCCTCCACTCGTATAGGCCTTCTCGTATTAATTGGTCAACGGATACTGACAAAAAGCTGACACCTATACGAGTAGTATTAGCTATACGACTCGTATAGGTGGAGCTACACATGTATAGGTTGTTACCTACACATGAATTAAACATGTTTAGGTTATATATAAACAAAGTTTCTTTGTATATTTTCTTTTAGATCAGAAGTAATAGAAAACAATTGCAGTGTCTATCACTTTATAATTATATTTTAATAGTTTTTAAGACTGGAAAATTGAAAATTTATTTTGTTCGGCCCATTCTCCCATTATATATTAGAGTATGATGAATAATACATATTCTTTAGAGGACGAATGATTCGTATATCTTAAGGTAACAATAGGATACTGGTTCATTGGTAAAGACAACTTTTAAATACGTGCATCAGTTTGGGAATTTAGGTGGGGGTTTTAAATTCAAATTTTACAAACGACAAGTATAAAAAGAAATTGATCATTTAAAATGGGTAATGCTAATAAGACACCCTTCTTCAAAATTCACACACCCTTCATACGACTCGTATAGATACGAGTCGTATAGACTTCCGTACTCTGACATCCACCAGCTTTTTGGAAAAGGTGTTTGACCAGATTCTTAAACGAGTCGTATGACTTATACGAGATGATGCTGATATTTATACGAGTAGTATAGCCTATACTACTCGTATATTGCCCATACACCCTCTAGACGAATAGTATAACCTATACGAGTCGTTTTAGATCTTTGTACACCTAGGGTAGTCTCCAAGAATTGTTAAAAAAAAAATTGGGCCAAGTACGAAATTTTTTAACTTCATTTTTATACAATAAGTGTTTTATTAGTAACTCTAGCAAAATGGGTGTTTGAATAGAGAAGGCCTTTAAAAGGGTATAGATAAAGATTTCTGTGTGCTGTTGGAAAAATAATAAAATAATATAAATAAAGATTTATTTTCTTTAATATGTGTTTGATATGATTATTGTATATATATTGCTTGTTGATTGTAAGGGTGAAGGGTGTGGGTGACGGGTACTCTCAAGAGGACTATCCCTCATGGGGAACACCACTGCCATCTAGAGATGCATAAACAACCCGAACTCGGAATCGGACCTGAAAATAAAAACCCGAACCGTTTTTTTATTCCCGGGTTTTTAATACCCGAACCAATACCAAACCCTACTCGTAGGGTATGGATAGGGTATGCAATTTAGTACCAACACCCGCACCTAAACAGGACCCGATATGATTTGTACCCGGTAGTACACGAAAACCCAAACCGGTTTCATACCCGGAACCGGTTTTCTAGTACCCGAAACCGGGTTTTTCAAATACATGATCTTTACCCGAAATTACCCGAAAAATAACTGGAATATACTTGATAAATACCCCTAAAAAGTGCAACCCCTAAAAATTTCCATTCTACACCCAAAAAAAACCCGAAAATATGGTTTTTTTTAATACCCGGAAATAGGGTATTTAAATACCCGGTTTTAGAATACCTGGTTCTATACATGACCCGTACCCGATACATAGGATATGGTTTTTAAAGGCAATACCCGGACCCGGACCCGAACCCGACCCGGGTATTGCTAATACCCAATTTTCCAATACCCGATCATACCTGAACCCGGTTTCATACCCGAACTCTGATTTTTCTAATACCCGATTTGTGCACCTCTACTTCCACCCCCTTAATGTTCCTTGTTGGGTATGTGTGAGGGGTTGTTGTGACATCCTACTTTTAATAATAATAAATAAAATAAATTTTGTTTACTTAAGGGTGTGTTATTATTTAGTTAAGTTAAATAAAATAATAGAGTGTGAGCTTGGACAATAAAAGATAGAATAAGGGATGATGATGGGTCCTAGGTCCATGTACTTAAGGGTATATAAACTCCCTAAAACCCTAAAACCCTCATTTCTATCTTCTAGCCTCCATACCACTCAAAAACACACACAAACACTCTCATCATTTCGGACCTAAATCCGAGTTGAAGAAAGGTTGAGTTTTGTGTTCAACATCATTAAACAACAAGATAAACCGTCCAGATTCACGTGTTGAATCCAAGCCGAAGAAAAACCCAACAAAAAATGTACGTTTTAGATTAAAGGTTAGTTTTTAAGATTGGTTTGCCATAAGATTTTATACTAAGGAAAATCGGGCCTTTTATACAAGAAAAATCTAAACTTGAATGTAAAGCGAGATGTTGGAATGAAACGGGTAATACAGATCATGTTTGGGCCAAGTTAAAGAACGAAAAGGAACTCTTTATGGCCCATAACCTGTTTTATCGTTTAAATGAGCAAAACGAGTCGATAGGAAAGGCTGGAAAGTGATAAAAATGACACCATATATGAATCGAGCCCTTAAGAAACTGGATTCAATAGAAATGTAATCAAATCGAATAGGCCAAAAAGTAATCGAATTGAATGAGAAAATTAATCGAATCGAATGGGCAAAAAAGTAATCGAATCAAATGAGACAAAAAGTAATCGAATCAAATGGGAAAAGTAATCGAATCAAATGGACAAAGTAATTGAATCGTTGGGTGATTCGATTCGATTAGAATTTCCATTCGATTGGAATCTGTCATTCGATTAGAATTTCATTAGATTAGAATGGTCATTCAATTAGAATTTCCATTTGATTAGATTGGTTCAAACTTATGTTTTCTGATGAATTTTTGTTAAGGATTGTTAATGAAATTAAAATTTTTCCAAGATGACCTAGGCCTGTTCACGAGCCGAGCCGAGCCCGAGCCAAGGCAAGCTCGAGCTCGGCTCGATATTCAATCGAGCTGGCTCGACTCGAGCTCGAACTCTTAATCGAGCTAAAAATATGAGCTCAAGCTCGGCTCGGTTTTAAATCGAGCCGGCTCGGCTCGATTTGGCTCGAGTTTACCTGTAATAATAAAAATTATCGGCAACCATCAAGTTAAACTAAATAAATATGACGTTGAGATTAACACCAAACAATTACAAACTAAATAAATGCGTCTAATACAAAATTAAGCAGAGAATTGGCGGCCGATAGCGGAGGATGAGCGGCGACCGATGGCGGGGGTGAATATGAGCGGCGGCCCGGGGGTGAATATGAGCGTCTAGGGTTAGGATGAAAAATGGAACGTATACTGATTATTGAGTGTGTGAACTATGAAGTATCATCTCTCAGTTACTCAGTATATGGAGTTATGAATATGGACTATGGAGTGAGAAAGGAAATTGGGTTGGATTAAAGGAAAGCCTATGTGCTAAAATAATCGGGCTCGATAATTATATGTATGTGTTTATATATATAATAAATTAAAATAAAATAGTTTGACCCAATCGAGCGAGCTCGAGTCGAGCCGGGGCTAGCTCAGGCTCGACTTGTTTAGAAATCGAGTCGAGCTAGGCTCGGATCGTTTACAATCGAACCGATTTTGAGCGAGCTTTCTCCGCGTTTTTCTCGAGTGAGCTTCGAGCCGTGAGCTTTTTGAACAGCCCTAAGCTGACCTGGAAACTCGACCCCAGCCAGGGCTCTGCCCCTTGGACCCTACTAGGGGCTGCTGCCCCTAGACCCTGCTGCCAGGGGTGCTACCCCCGGACCCTGTAGCTAGGGGTTACAATAACTTAGAAGTATGAAATAGTTAGAAGTAGTTAATTGATACTATAATTGTTACACAGTTAGCCGTGCACAGCTAAGGAGGGGTATTACTGTAAACTCAGCAAGGAACAAGATACATGTGAGTTTCTAACCATTTTCTTGTTATGTTTTCGGGGCTATGTGCATACTCTATGTGATAATTTTATGATATGTGAAAATGTATAAATGATATATGTATGAGGTTAGGAGTATGTATGAAGGTATATAATAAAATGTGTATGTAAAGAAATGTATGTATGGTTGTATGGAAGGAAAGGGCCATACCCTAATAATATCTGAGATAGAAGGGACCATACCCTAATAATATCTTATATAGAAGAGACCAGACCCAAATGATATATGAGAAAGAAATGACCAGACCCTAATAATATTTTATCTGAGATAGAAGGAACCAGACCCTACTAATATCTAAGATGGTAAAGATAGTTATGCATGTAGGTATGAAAGTATGAAAGGGTGAAGGTATGTATGAATGTACGAAAGAAAGGTAACATGTAAAGACATAATATGTATCTTAGGATGCGTATATGTAAGTAAGTGTATGATTGTATGTTGTTGGATTAACTAGAACTCACTCAGCGTAGCTGACTTTTAGTACGCACGCAGGTGAATAGGCTAAGGCAACTAGCTTGAATGAAAACACATGACATTGGACTGAAGAGGCTGACATCTTTAGATGAATGTTGTGATGTTTTAATATAACTTTTTATATTATATTAAAAGACAAAAGTTTGTTTATTATTGAAAGATTTGAATGATTATGTAATATATGGTTAAAGTTTTATATTTCGTGAAAAAATTAATTAACTTTGGTATTTGAAACTATGTTTATGAGTCAATACAACGCCAAAGTTAAGACCGAGGCCTTATAGTTGTATCCCCCGAAGCTTAACGACAAATATAGGCTATAATTCCCCTCAATCTTCAATAGATTCCAAATTAAATGCCCCAATCACTCACTTTCTACCAGACACTCATTTTTCACTCTCCAAAATTTAACGAGATATTCTTCAACCATTTTATCAATCAAATCTTTATATATGGAGCAACTAAAACCCCGATATATCGTGCCATGAAGATGGAGTAGCGTTAGCTAAGGCTATAGTCTATGTTTCCAAAGAAATGGACCCGTGGAGCAACGAAAATTGTGTTTTTGGCCATGAGCTTGGAACTATTTTGTTTCGGATGGAGGATCAAGCGATCGTACATAGCACCAAATGTGTTTGAAATGGCGACAAATGGTTGGAAAAATTAACGCTCGCAATAACGACACGTTTGAAGTCATAACAAAATTAAAAAACCGATGGAATTGGGAATGGTGTTTTTATCTATTTTATTGACTAAAGTGTTGTTTAATTATTATGTATTTTTAAATTTATAATGTATGCATTTTTATTTATTATTGAGTTTTTTTTAATTTATAACTTATTAGTTATTATATATATATATATATATATATATATATATTAAAAGAGAACATTTTTATGCATTGGCTTTGTACTATATGAGTAATTCGTTGTACACTGCATCTTGGGTTATACATTATGAAGCTATAGTTATACTATCTTATAATTGGACCAAAATATCCACTTTGTCTCCCTCCTCAACATACAGATGGGTTGTCAAACAATTCAGCTCATCATTCCGGAGAAAACACTATTCTCTTTCCACCTGCACCGCTTTTCACCACCACCGTAATTTTTTTCCACCGATTTCACACCACCCTCTGTCTACCTTGCAGTCATCACTGTTGCCGAGTTCGATTTTCGTACTCTTGGTGGCGGTGGTGTCGTGTCAGCAGATGACAGCGATGGTTACGTCGGTTTAGCAAACACTTTTGTGGCTCCGATTCTGTCTATTACGACTCCGATTCTTCTGTTGTCAGGTTCAATTTTGTAAATCCTAGGTGACGACGATACTGTGGCTGTTGTCGGTTTCCAAAAGGCGAGACGACTTTTGGTTCAAGTGGTGCTGGTTTCCTGTCAACGGTTGTCTCATGTTGTTCCTCTTAATATCTGCCACGGTTTCGGTGTCCTTGGCTTATGTTCGGCTGGAAACTTACGGAGGGTTATAGGTGTATTTAGGTTTTGTTTTCAGTAGACAGTTGAGGTTTAAGTTGACAAATGACACATTTGTATCTGCATTTGGTTTCTTGGCTTCTTGCTTATTGAAGTTTAGTGCATGCCAGGTGTTTGTTGAAATGTTTGGTTATTGGATTTTGTTATTTTGCTTTACACATCGATGATACTATAAACGGACGTTACTTTATTTCTTTAATAACATGAGTTGTAATTGTAGGCCAGCTACTGTTTCTGTAGGTGGTCCAGCGGAAGTGGTTCAGTTTTGATGTTGGTTGTTTAGTCGATACATGAATATGTTTTCTTCATTGGTCGCATGAATCTTATGTCGGGGCTATCATGACGGTCCGTTATTTGGAATGGCTACTTATGTTGCAACCATAACGGACATCTGAGCCAAGGTTTATGGATTTTTAGCCAGTTGCAAAGCGCGAGGTATCTTCATGGAATCATATGGTAATTAATTTGTTTGTACCATCAACTGTGATGGTTGTACTATGCTTATGTTTGTACGCGGGCTATGATGACGGTTCGTTATTTGGAATGGCAACATACGTTGCAACCACAACGGGAATCTGAGCCTCAAAATGATTGCATATTTTTAACTCGGGGCAACGTTAACCGTTACTTTACTGAGAATAATCACCAAAATCAACAATGCAGATCTAAGGTAAATTTGATATTTGTTGCTATCTAGATTTTATTCCTTTTCGTGATTGTAATACACAATATATCTTGAAAACATGGTGAAATGCTTTTGATTATCTCATCTGTAGTCAATGCTCAGAGACAATCTCATAGCTCTCACTTGAGGAAAATAATGAGATTTACTTTCACTTTCATTTGGATTTGGATTTGGATTACTTGGACATGGCAGATGCATATGAAGATGTAGGGTTAACTGTTTTGTATTCTTCTATGTTTTGGGTCTGTAATTATGCTTAGGATTTTTGGTTTTTGTCTTCCGATTTGTTCTCTGTTTGTGTATTCACTTGACTCTCTTCATTTGACTACTACTAACTCATTATGCATAGAATGAAAAGAACTGGGAAGTTGTGTTAAAAATTAGAACATTATGTAGAGTTTTGATTTACTGTGTATTCACTAATTAGTTGTGATGTTTTCTTTATTGAATTTTGGTTATTATTTGTTATTAATACGCTTATTAGTCTCTCGAGGTATAAAAGAAAGATTTTTTCACTTAATATTGATTGAATATATACTGACCTCATAAAATTTAGGCAATTGTTGTTTCTGGTCATCGGCTGAATATGAAAGGCTAAATGCACATTTTAATAATTGTGTACATATTATTTCAGAAGTTTAAATATCGGCTAAAGAACTATCATATTCATTTCAATATTTCGTAAATTGTGGATTTTGTCGATCTTATACATTATAGTCACACTTTATGCTCCTCTTTCTTTTCATATGAGTCTATGACATTTAAATTTGTATTTGATGGCCTGTTAGATATTTTAGATATGATACATAACCTGAATCGAATCATCTATAATCACATTACTCCCCTCTTGAATTATAATAGGCTAAAAACTTAGTATATTGCTACTTTAACAACGCGTTTACTAAGATAAACTCCCCCGTCGCAACGCGACGTGGTCTACATACTAGTTTTTGTTTAAAAAGGTTAAATTCTTTGTGGTAGTTCGTGTACACCACCCGCCGCTAGCCCTTGGGATAACACATGATAAAAATGAGGTGACAGTGCATGATTCGTCGAAACTTAGAATACTTAAGGTATCTTTAGGGTCCCAAACCCTCCACCCTAAGACCCAACGTAGTGGGGCGCCATCCACCTCGAAAGTGCCCCATAAAGCCGGGAACACCCCCCCCTCCCCGGTCGGCGCGCTATTGGCGCTTCATACACAGCGTCGGGTGAGGGAAATGGTGGAATGTGATTGTTGGGTTTGTTTTTGTTTATGTTGATATTAAAATAATGATAGAGTAGTGATTTGAAGGGGTTCATCCACTTCACTCATTTTAGCCAAAAAGAAATTCATATGCTGACGTAGCGCCAGATGTCAAAACAACGCCCACAAAAAGGCTTCATCCACTACACATGATCAAACAACCGAGACCTTAGTTTAGGTCAAGCATAATAACGTTTGGGTGGATAAGCCTGTCCCTGTCGGACTTCGTTCATTTATTGATCAGGTAATCAACCGTCATATGGTTCTCATTGATGATACAAAAGTAAAAGTTCAAGTGACATGTAGCAGCTAACTGTCCCTCTGTAACATGTTTGTGGAATCCATGCCACGACTTTGAAATTCTTGTCCCCTTCATAAATATGAACCTAGCTAGTTAATTAATTCAACTATGGTTAATATTATGCCATTTTTATCATCAACCATTAACCATTATATGTAACACTACTCTCACATACCCACCCAGTCTATTTAATATAGTTTTAATTAAAAATGAATTAAACGGTTCACACATATTAAAAATAACTAAACTTTTATGTAAAAAATTTTTTGTGAATGACCAAATATTTTTTTTTCTCACAACTTATTGAATTATAGAAACATCCAAACAATTTACAATGAAGTGGTAGGTAAGCGGGCAACAAGCTGCGCCGCAACCCCCTTTTGGATAGCAAACTCAATCCTACTAAAAACAAAGTTTCGATTCTTATGGGCCGATACGTTACTATTCACAACTTTTTGAACCATATTCAAAAGGTATCCGGAGCTAAGAAACCAAAAGTGTCAAAGGCAAAGGGGATAAACACGTGTTGATTCTCCAAACAAGCTCTCTCGTGTTTTGCAACCTTGCCCGATGCCGCCTTCAATGCTGTCTGGCCTGCTATAAACCCATTGTCCCTAATCCCAACAAGAGGGGACACTCCTGTGAGGTCGACACAAGCATGTTTTCCCCCCTACCCACCCAAAAACAAGAAAGAAGTACATAATTGAATAAAACACATCAAAAATAGGAGTGACAGATGATTACGGTTTCAGTTTCTTGTTGGGCACTGAATCACAAAAGTTGTTTTTCGTTTATGTTAGCGAAAGCTTGTGCGAACCAAAGACGAACAATGACGACGATGATGACGACGACGACGACGATAATCGGATCGAGTAACAAATTATAAAGATTCATTTATCAGCAGAGTTTTTCTTCCGTTTGAATTTATTTGAATAATTCTTTTAGCTGCTTTAATCGACGTAGTTGTAGTAGCTCGTCAATAATAACTCTTTATAAACGTATGAGCTATCACAGGGTTTCAGTTTCTTGCAGGTTATGATTCACCTCGCAAGTTTGTCTCCTGACCAGGCATCCTTGTCATGTATATATATGTAAACACTAGTACAAAAATGATGAGCAAATATAACATTTTTGAACTAAATAAGGTGGTTTACTGACCGCTATAAAAGATATCGTTATATTTGATAAGCACCGCCTTATTCGTACAGATGCACCACGATATTTGAACAAACAAAAAACGTTTTATTTGAGCAAAGCAAAACCGTTTTATTTGAACAAAGCAAAAGCGCTTTATTTGAAAAAAAAGAAAAGCGCCACATATGAACAAAACAAAACCGCCTTATTAACACTCACTTACCACCGCCTTATTTGAACCAATTTTAAGTCATTCTCATTATATTAAATAATATTACAATTTTACTGAACCATTCACATTAAAATTAATTCAAAACCATATAAACATAAATAAAATTAATATACTAGTGAATCATTTTATAAATATATAAAACAGCTACAACAAGTTCAAAAGCATTAAAAAAACATACAAAAATATTCAAAGATTCACTACAACCTTATATAAACAACCAATTAAAAAGTTCCTTCAACTAGTTAAAAAGTTCCTTCCACTTCATCCAATGCAGCCTCCTTTATTCACCACAAGCTACACATAAAAAAAATTGTCACCAACTAATACACACAAAAAATTTATCTATTAGCTACCTAGAACAAAATCAAGGAGGAAATATAAATTCATAAGTTAATACAAAGCCCTTTGGGCCTAACATTGTATGCGATCTATGTTATCACAAACCCGTTAGCAAGGATAGGCGTTGGGGTCAAAGGATAGATGCCGATCGAGTCATAGTGGACAAACGGGTCAAAGTTAATTAGCCATCGATGTAATTATCTCTAAAAAATTGAAGAAAATAAAAAAGATAATAATAATTATAAAAGAGAGAGCATACCTTCATTAATCTTCCACGTCCTTACGCTCACCGGATAATGATATAAACACCTTTAAAGTACGCTCAACAAATTCGTTAATTTCATCTCGACGAACCATTCTTTTTTTATTTACCAGCTACAACATAAAGATAAATACAAGTCATATTACATTTTAATATACATTGATGTTAAAATATATAAACAGGAATGTATAAAATATGCTTACCATATGTTCTTTGTTACTTATCACAAAATCATACATAGACATCATAACACAATAACCACACTCCCATCCGTTAGGTTGTTGACGACACTAAAAAAATAATTGAATTAACAATTAGTTATTTAAAATATAAACATAAACAATTTGGAATAAATGAAAGAGAACTTACATCAACCATAACCCACGTCATTTTCTGTTTTTTGGCCTTTTCAAATAATTCTGTAATCTCGTAATCTGAAAGATCCTTTGTATCTTTAAGTGAATCAAATATGTGACCCTTCCAAGATTGATCATGATATGAAAAAAAAAATACCCGATCCTATGCGGTGCCATAAACCATTGTTTGTCCTTGTGAAAAGATATGACCTCTTCTATGTGCCCGATCACATACTCTTCATCATCCAAGAAAAGACCACTTTCAATATACCGAGGATGAAAGTATGAGGTATTATTTAAACCCTCTAATCTCCCAGCTTTATACAAATACCTAAAATAAAAGCAGAAAAGAAATGTGATAAGGTTAGTAACACTTGGTTATACGGTAGAAAATAATGGCGCAAATTATTTAAACAAAAAATAGTTGAACTTACATGGTAAACCAATGCACAAAACAAATATATGCCCAACCATTGACACATAATTGTAGAACCGCCTCTAATTCAATAGTCTCTTCAATTTGTTTCTCATGCATCCCTTGCGATGTGGTACATTCTAAAGTCATGGCTTTTTCAACTTGAATAGCCACTTGTTTTGCTAATCCATATATGCTTTGAGGACTTGACAACCTCATTGTTTCTAAAAGTTTTGCTATTTTGATTTTATCTTTTGAAGGTTTAGATACAGCAACAGTCTTGATAGGTTTGATTAGCATCATGAACGGGCTCGGTAGGTTTATATAAAGAAACATGCTCGATTGTGTTAGGAGAAAATTGTTTATCGAAGAGCTTCATTAACCAATAATTTTATTATTAGTCCATATATAGAAACACAAACACACACACTAGGGGTATTCACGGTTCAGTTGTAAACCGTTACATCGCCCAAACCAGTTGTCGGTTTGGTTTCGCGGTTGGCTTTTGTTTTTAACTTTTCAGTTGGCTTTTGGACCGCCTTATATGATGATTTTTGTACTAGTGAAAGTAATGATGTTAGATTGGACTGATTTCAGCTTGTTAGTGTATGCACAAATAGAGTTCGGAATGATCTCGTTGGAATTAGGGCAAGGTCATTTGTTCAAGCATTGGTGTGATCCTGGTGTTGACGATGATGATAAAAAGGCTTTGCTTTCTCATGTAAGAAACCATCATTTTTATTTGTTACCCAACCGACATGTCTGGCTCATATATGTCTGCTAGACTGCCATGGTTGCAACAAAGATTGCATGTGGAAAACCTCGCACATGTCGAACTTCGATTTTGCCATGCCAAGAAACGATCTTGACTTAGGGTGTGTTTGGGATTTCTTATTCAAGTCCAAAAGGACTTCTTGTAAAAAGGACTTATAACATATGAATTTTCGAAAAGAAGTTTTTAAAAAGAGTGTTTGGATTAACTTTTAAACAATAAGTCAATAAGTTGTTGTAGGTCCTGAAACCGGACAAACGAAAGGATTTTGTTCTTGATAAACGATCGAGGCAGGTGCGATATAAACAAACGATCGAACAAAAGTATAACAATAATATAAAGGATAGTGAACGACTCCGTAATCGGTAATAAAAGATTGATAATATTAAACGAACTGATCCCACCTAAGGTGAGCTCCCATTGGGTGGTTGTTTACACACTTGAAAAACTTTAAGTAATCGCTTGACATAAATATATAATACAAGTTTCGCCATATTGATATCGTAAGTCACAAATTATTGGTCTTACAGTTGTTTCAAAAAAATGTTGACTTACCTTATTAATGTAAAATGACGAATAAAAGACATTTTTTAAGTTGTTTTTTTTTTAAAAAAAATGTTTAGGATTTTAGTTGAGAATGGTGTAATGGGTAATACTCCTCCCCACCAAACTCAAAAGTTTATAAAGTTAGAATTCATTAACTTTTGGAAAACCTCATTTTTACACTAGCTAAGAAGTTAAAATCTAAAAGAACTTATGGGTTACCAAACACCTTTTAAACTATCAACTTCTACCAAAAGTTAAAATTACCAAAAGGAGGTTTCAATAAAGAATCCTAAACACCACCTTAACTCATCATAGCCTCTTAACACCGGGATGCGTATAGACTCCAAATACCTACACATAGGTTAACGTCTTACACATATGAAAAGCCGCCGAAAGAAGTAGTACATGGAAACAAAAGGCAATAAAGAGTTTCAAATAAAACACCTTGAAAATCTTTACATGTAGACCACGTGTATGCACACGACAAAACCAACTGAAGTCGTTGGTAACCAATACATCAAAGCATAGAGTACAACAGTAACAATGTGAGACAAACTAATAGAGGTTACAAGCAGAGAATTTAGTACACGCTTTCCTCAGATTCTGCTACACTAAGAGACGATCTCTACTTAACTCATCATGGCCTGTTGACACTTGCATGTATATTGACTCCAAAAACCTGTACATAAGTAAAAGTTTAAAAATAATAACTTTCTTTACTTTTCCATAAAAACATTAAGAAAACAAAAAGGAAAAAACAAAAACCCAACTCTAACAACTCTGAAATGCAAGCAAAGCAAAATTCTCGCAAAAGAAAAAAAACAGCCGATTTACCCTAAAAACCTTTTTGAAAGTTCTTAAGTAGATCAAAGGGTCCTGGTAGGGTAATTATCCTATAAAGGGTTGGTTTTGCAATTTTGTTTCTCTTTCTCTTGGAGAGAACGAAACACATTAATATTATTATTATAATTGAGCTCTCTCTCAAAACAATTTATCAATCGTACATAGTGAATTTGCCATAAAGGACTTAGAGTCTATTAAACTATTTCCTTGGACATGAAGCTGTGTATGTGAGGGTTATGGTTGATATCTTTGATACAAATAACAATAATATGAATGCACATTTGAACCCATGAACCAAAAGTTTGTGTACACGTCACCTTTTTATCCCATCAAGATCATGATAAATGTAGGTATCTCGTAGAAACACAAGGTCAAAATTAGCATGAACCACTCAATACATATAATGTATAGGCTATATGTCGCGTGTTGAGGGGTTTTGTTTTTTATGTTGTACTTTACACGCCACGGATAGTCCTGTCTATGGGCGTATAAGATACGAGTTGACACCTGATTTGATACCCGCAGGTTGTCGTTGACCCTATGGCCACATATAGGGTAATAGGGTCAGGTATAGCCCTATCCGTGGCGGATAGGGTACACGAAAACTTGCAATTAGTAGGGGTGCTCAAAACTATCTGAATCCTTATCTGAATAATCCGATTCCGAACTATCCGAAATTTCGGATATCCGAATCTCAGATATCTGAAAATTCGGATTCGGATAATAATTCTAGAATTTTTCGGATTATCCGAAATATTAAATTTAATATATATTTTTTTATATTTAAATTCAAACATATATGGTTTGAAACCCTAATTTTCTTCACAAACATAGCCCACTGGCTGCTTCCCACAATTCCTCTCTTGTTCCTACCGTTCCGGCCTTTTCCGATCCGACGACCATCTACCATAGCTCTCCTCATCTGACGACCAACGGAGGTGGTTGTTCGGTGGTGTTTAGATGTGTTGCGTGAGGTATAGAAAAAATTCTTAGTTTTTCAAAAGGTTTGTTTCACACAATATCGAGTTTTAAAGTTATATAAAAATGATTTATATCTTTAACTAAACCACACACAAATAGGTGAAATTTACCTATTGTATATGTAGTAAGTATAGGTAAGAACCAAGTATCGATCCACGAACATGCTTGTTTGATTTATACTACTAAAATCGTTGTATTTATTTTAACCGGAAGTAAACATCAAGATAGTTTTGGTTGAACAAGCAAATTTTAGAATAAATTAATCATAAATTAAAAACAATATTTTTGGGTTTTTATATATTTAAAGAGATAATCAAGGATATAGTATACAATCTTTGTTACAACTCCTCTTAACTTGGTTTAACAATTAAATGGTAAATATGTGATATAAATTTTGGTAATTAAATGTGGGATAACACATTATTCCTATGTCATGTTATTCCATGATAATTAATAAAAAGATATGCATAACTTCATGATCTCCACCAAAACATCATTTTATGTAAGCAAGTGTTTTATATTAAGTATTTTTTTGATGACTTACTTTAAAGATGAGACAACCCCTTAATTACTAAGTGAATTGTCCTTAATACTTTAGTAAATCAATCTTCGTATTATACTTAAAATATCAATTAAGATTAGTTAAGCTCTATAAGATCTACCTTGAATTAACAAGAATTAACCCACACAACTTTTGGACAATTATATAACTCATGTAATAACCATCCAAGAGTTGTTTAAAATAGGTTATGTTGCACACTCACTTAACAAGTAATCGGCCAATTTTAGTGGATTAACGTCAACAATCCGTTTTCACAACATTGTCAACATTCTCGTTTTAAAGACGATCAATTATTACTGATACAACATTTGATCCATGTTCATATTAGGAGTTATGTTTTTATCAACCAAAACCTTACAAGAATGGTAATTCCTCATCTTATCATTAAGCTCGGTACTTGGCGTCTCTTTTAAGATTTATAGTTTATCAACCAAGGCCTCACAGGAGTGGAAATTCCTCGGATTATCGTCAAGCTCGGCACTTAGTGTCTCTTTTAAGGCTCATATATTTATTAACCAAAGCCTCACATGGGTGGCAGTTCCCAGCTTATCGTCAAGCTCGACACCTGGTGTATATTTTAAGAGTGTTTTAGCATTTCTCATCAACTAATAATTACAACATAACCTTCCCTTTTATAAACCAGTCACATGCTTAACCAATATTATTAAACCTAGTTAAGATTCATTATAAACCAACATGATACTATGAAAGTTTAGCCAATACTAAGAATAATGTTATACATCAAAGTAATAGATACAAATGTGATAAGTTTCAATATCTATTAATTAATAGATATTAATAAGTTTCACAACTCTTAAGGTTACTATCATGCACAATATTAGTTTCAATATCTATTAATTAAATTACATATAAAACAAAATCCATACAATATTCAAACAAAGCAATAATGTATAAAACAAATCAAAAATCTTGAATAATGTTGTCCCGTTAATATTTTCATCTAGCATACATCCTTAGGTGATCTTCTAATTACTTCACATCACACGTTTACCTGCATATGCGTAGAAAATAAAGTAGTTTTGTCAACGCAAGGTTGAGTGAGCAACACACCAGTTCAAAAGTATAAATAAAAATAAGTAGTTGCAACAAGTCATATGTGAATAACAAATAACCAAATGAGCAAGTATAACTGAGATGTCGAGAACCACAAAGCTATAATGACTGGCGTATGATCATACTATTTTAAGATTATGTTGGACCTCTCCGAATGCGAAAGCATATAAGCACATAAACGAGTAAAGTATAAGTTGTTAACACACAAGACAATAGTTGCAGTTTTGTGTATAAGTATATATGAGAAATACAATTTACGCATATGTCCCCAAAACATGAAAAAACGAGTAAAAAGAGGGGAATGTGGTACTCACCTTGATAGACGAGCAAAAGTGATATAGAATATTAAGAGTGATGATTAGCAGATAACACACGTTGACGATAAAACCTTTAAAGGAAAAAGGGAAATACGGATACGCTAAGTTAACGAACTAGATCGATTACAAGAGCTCGATAATAATAATTATTATTATTAAGCTAATATTATATTATTTTTTTATCATAATTAATATAATAATATAATAAGATATAATATGCAAAATCATTAGTTTGTTTAAATAAAAAGAAAACACATCTTAAGATATTGTTAGTTTTATAAAGTATATAAATGTATAAAGTATGTTTAAAATATAAAGTAAAATGCATCTTTTAAAAAAATATTATTAGTTTGTCCATTTAAATTAAATAAATATATTTATATAAAATTTGCTTGTTACACACACACACACACACATATATATATATATATATATATATATATATATATATATATATATATATATATATATATATATATTAACTCATTAGTTTTCGAGTTATTATATATGCATATGTGTGTGTGTATATAATATATATATTCACGTATACATACGAACTAAGGATGCGAGAGAACAAGTTGTATTGTCGATTTTCTATAAATTAATTTAATTAATTATTATTATTAATAAAATTATTAAATGCTTTAAAAAGGAAAGTATAACGATAATAACCCAAAAATACGGGGGCAGGGAATCGAACCCGCAACCTGCCCCTGTGATTCAGATGTGTCAACCAGCGGGGCTATCCAGCAACTTGCTTTAAGAACCATATCAGATTATTTATAAACAAATTCATGTTCAACAACAAAGATTATAACTCTAACGAATTCAATTGTTCAAATTCATTGGTGTTAATCAAATCAGCCTTAGGGTTTTTGTTCCTCATGATCTCGCGACCAATATACAGTAACCGTTTACCTCGATTGATGAACAGAAGTGGGTTAATTAAACGAAACAGAGCCGGCCAAATGGGGTGATGAACCGACGGGTAATCGGCAAAATCAATATAATTATGTATAGGGTTATTGTTGGCGATGGGTTTAAGATGTTGGGTGCAAGTTTAATTGCGTTATTATGTTCGTTTAAATAGAAAACGTATTTTAGGGTTTTGCGGTTTGGATAAATACGGGATAAAGATAAACGATTTGAATATATTAAACACGTTTTCATCATTTAATAGGCCGAGGATAAGGTGACTATGATAATTATGAGATCAAGATAACAAAATTTCAAAGTTAAATTATCAGATTAGGGTTTCGGGTTGCGAAATGGGTGAAACAGGTCAGATTCAAGGGTTTGGGTAATGGATATCCAGATGTATCATATGGGTTATAACATTATTTACAATTAGAACCCTGGAGTTTGAGAGTAGGTACAAAATAGGCGAATCTTTATGCTTTGGGTTAAATTTTCCATAAAGTGAAAATTACAAATATATATAATATAATTAATTTAAAAGTAATATAATAATAATTAAATCTTCTCGATAAACGCGATATTTTGTTAAAATAATCCGAACATCGAATCGAGTCGGATGTTTTATAAAAATATAAATCAGGAAAACCCGAGTTATTACAGTCTCCCCTAGTTTAGGGAATTTCGTCCCGAAATTAAGGAATTATATAACAACACCATTAAATAAAATACATAATACATAATTTTAGATAGTTGAAGTAACGTTCCAAATGAAAATCCGATAAGGGAACTTATATATAGGATGTACCAGCGGCGTATCCACCATGTCCTTATCATCTTTACATTTGTACCGTTATCCCAACTTCTTTCAGTTCTTCATCAACTATTCGGATTATGATTTACATGCAAGGACTTTGGTAATTACGTATGCATTCATACTTACTTAGATCGTCGGATGGTCCACATAATTTGTCCCATTGTGTGGGTTACAAAACGTTTAAGTAAAACATGAATGTGAGGAAATAAAAATTTTAAGGAGTTTTAAATTAGAAAACATCAATGTATAAAACAATTCCAAAAGTTGCAGTGTAATTTTGTTAAGACATCGCAAAAATATAAGTATTTGAAGAAGACATCACTTATTAACAATTTGAATCGATGAATGTAAATAAGATAAAAATAAACTTTAGTAAACAATCTATTTAAACAAAAGGAACTTTATTCATAAAATATAATATAAATAGTCCAAATATGGAAATATTCTATGGCCATAAAGAGACATTACAATACGAAATTAAGAAAGACAAAATAAATTAAGATAGGATAAAGGGAACGACAAAGGTCTTCACGGTCGTTGAGTAGATTAATTGACGAGACTTGGAACACCGTGAGGAGTTGCATTCATAGAAGTAGGAGCAGTTGAGGTAGATTGACTTGGAATAGCTTGAATAGGTTGAGCATGTATAGAAGGGGCTTGAGCAAAGTAGGCTTGGTACACTTGAGCTTACGGATGAGGTGTCTGATAAGGTTGGGTTAAGTAAGGTTGACCTGGATTGATAGGAGGAGCTTGAGGGACATGAGGTGGTTGGGTTTGAATTTGGTGAGCATGGGTCAAGTAGTAAGGGGTAGTCATAGCTTTGGCTTGATGGGCATGGATAAGTTGAGGGCACACATTACGAAGATGGTTTGGGTCTCCACAATGATAGAAAGCACGGGTATTAGGAGCACCAGGTTGAGCACGTGAGGTGGCTTGTGCATTTGGTGGGATATGGAAAGTGTTTGCAAGGTGCCCATAAAGGTTGCATTGGGTGCATAGTCGGCAAGGGGTTTGGGCAGAGTGATGAAAGTTACACTTGGCACATAGGGGATGAGGACCGAGGTAAGTCTTTTTGTTCGGGACTAGACTTGGAATCCTTGTGAGACAAGGTTCCATCCCTAACATGACTGTCGGTGAGGGAAGCACCTAGGTCCATAGCCTCACCGATGGTTAAGGGATCACGACTCGTCACAACATCACGGAAAATGCTTGGTAAATTACGAATGTATTTCTGATTTCCGCGGTTGTCGGGGGTTACAAGGTGAGGTACGATTCGGCTAAGTTCACGGAATTGGTTTGAGTAGGTAGATTTATCCCCACCAACCTGTTTGATTTCCCAAAACTCAGTCTCAAGTCTTTGCAGTTCATGTTCCGGGCAGAACTCCTTCTTCATCGCCTCTTTAAGTTCTTCCCAAGGCATGGATACGACCAAGTCAGACCCTTGGTCTTCCTTAGGGCATTCCACCAGATGACAGCTCGACTCTCGAATCGGCTTAAGGAGAAGTTGGTCCGTTTGGCATCCGGACATTCACAGTGGATGAAGATGTTTTCCATTTCCTCGAACCATTGAAGCAAAGCGGTGGCATTTTCCTCACCACGGAAGGATGGAGGTTTGGTGCTCAAAAAGTTAAGAAAATCCTAGTTATTTGGTGCAAACGATGAGGCAGATCCATTGGAGTTGAGGCTTTGGATCTGAGTGAATATCATGGGTATTGCGGCAGCAAATTATTTGTGATCCTAGCAGCCAAGCGGAGATCGCGTGAACCAGATGAACGTTGGTGATGCCAGTGATTTCTTAGAGACGACATTCTATAGGGATCAAAAATGAGGATTTGTAAGATGAAGGATAAATTAAGGAAATCATAAGAATAGTAAAATGTTTAATTATGTGAAAATAATAATGTTGTCTTAAGAAGTGAGGGGATTTGCACCACAAGTATTAAATGTAAAAGATTATAAGATGGGGGGTACATTGCGTAAATAGTTATTAAATGATGTACTCAATAATATTAATGTGTGATGACTACATAAGGAGTTAAATCAGTTTAAAATTTAGATTATTAAATTTACTATAAACTAACGAAATATAAATTATGGATGTTGGCCTCCCATGAGCTTTTCGTGGCAATTTGTGTAAGGCCCCGTTACCGGTACCTCACATTTGGATGTTGGATTTACTCATTAACATAGTTCTAATAATCAGAGTTAATAAAAACATTCGCGGAATATAAAACCTTTCATAAAACATTTCAAAACAAACCATAACTTATCTTAAAACAACTTGTCATCTTTCAAAATAAACAAAACATTAAACTTAAACGTCTTGAGTCTTCCGATGCCAGCCTCTTATTCAATGCCACGTGTTCCCCTCAAGCGAGTTGCCTCATCCTACTCACCTGCGTGCATACTAAAAGTCAGCTACGCTGAGTGAGTTCTAGTTAATCACATAACATACAATACATATATACTTACATACTTTCATTCATACTTTCATATCTTTATCTCATTCTTACTTACCTTCATTTCTTACTTTATAAAGAGCATTACGCCCTAATTTCCTTGAGTATTATTAGGGCTCGGTCCCTCCTTCCTCGAGTTTTATTAGGGCTCGGTCCCTCTTTGCTCGAATATTAGTAGGGTTTGATTCCCTCTTCGTTACCATACAACCATACGCCATTTACATTCATTCATATATCATACATATCATATCATTATTTAACATAACATTACAACTCGACAATACGTGCAATATCCGAAGATCGTTCACGTACTGCCAATCAATCATTCATACTTTTCACATAATCACGTAAGGCATACATTTATCACTTAGGATAAATGTATTAACAAACCCATCGAGTATGCACGCAGCCCCGAAAACATAACAAGGAAACGGGGCTAGAAACTCACCTGGATCTTGTTTCTTTCTCCGTTTATTGTAATTCTCTTTTTTAATTGTGCCCTGCTAACTGTATATAGGGTACACGTATTAATATTGGTTCTATGTCTGGAGTAATCTATGGTCATTGTATTACATGATACTTAGATTATTTATATAAATCCTAGTGTATACGGATTTTAATTATTTAATATTCCATTTTCTTGCTTTAATATTTTTAATAAAGGACTTTTAGATTATCTTAATATTATCTTTCCATTTCAAAATCCCTAATCGTGCTTTAGCCTTTCTTTTCTTTTTTTTCTTGAACTCGGATCTTATTGTAAACGAGCTAAGATGGTCTCTGGGTTTGATCACGAAGTTTGAGCTAGGTCTAAGTGATTGAGTGTAAGGAGTAATGGGGCTCGGGTGGCATTTAGGCTTGGCTAAGCTTTGGGCCGGGTTTTGATAAAACAGGGCCCAACCCCTCCTTAAGTATACCATCCGGTCCAAATCTTTAAACCCAAGTATTTGAGCCTGGTTAGGAATTGGGCCGGGTTGATATTAATAAATAAGGACACAAGGCCCAACCTACTCGTTCTAATCCATCTGCTTGTTCTTCTTCTTCTTTATTTCATTCATTTTCTTTTTGGTCCTCTTACAGTCGATCCAAGGAAAATCAGTCCCTGTTTGTGATTTAGGGTTGAATCGATTACAATGTAATCGACTCAGGTGCTCTTGAATCCCAACACCCGCGTATCCGAATTCCATATGAACAGCCTCTTGGTGTGCGACCCTCCCAAGTGATCTAATCTCATGATATTCGATTACAATGTAATCGATTTGGATTGTGTTCGAGTATAAGGTTGTAATCAATTGCTACTGTATGTGAGTTACAGTGAACCCCGATCGTAAGCGAGTTTGATTGTGATCGACAGCATAATGTAAGCGAGTTCTATTGTAATCGATTTAATTGCTGTAATCGATCTTGCTTGTGAGCGAGTTTAATTGTAATCGATTCATTATGTAAGCAGGGCAAATGTAATCGATTTAGGATTGTATGCGAGTTCAGTTTGTAAGTGCCTCAGATTTGTATGCGAGAATAATTGTAACCGACTTCCAATTTGTATGCGAGTTCACGGGATTAAGTACAGTGTGTGCGTCTGTATGTGTGTGTATATATATATACACTAAGTTCTTGTATATGATTTATATTGTCCATTGTCTGAGTATTGTGAGCGATTGTTTATGAATCTTAAATATACCTTTATGGGTTCGTTTGGTTTCGGCTAGCTTGTTTATGAATCTTAAACCTTGGATCTAACTCGTATATTGAAGATCTATTAATGTTTAACGTTCGTTTGACCTCGAATCTTCTTCTTTCTCTTGACCGTTTATGTATAGTAAGGAAGGTGTGTGTGTTTGAGTGTGTGTAGAGAATTATGGAAAGGATGGAATGAGAGTTAGGGTTTTAGGATGGTTTAAAGGGGTATTTATATTCTCTAAGGCCCATGGACCCTAAGCCCATCTCATCCATAATCTCATCTTGATTAATCTAAGTCCATGATCCTTTCTTTATTAATTATTAACGCGAAATCACTAAACGTAACTTTCTTTATTTAATACTAAAATATTTATTTAACACACGACAACTTAACGTAACAATCTTTATTTAATATTATAACTTAACATTATAATATTTAGGATGTTACAATTTGAATGGCCCAACGAACTAACAAAAAACAACTGAGTTGGACAGCCCATGAGCGTTACATGGCAATTTGATTGTCCCAACTAATTAACTAAATACCAATACAATGAAGTTTGTCGGCCCAATGAGCGTTACACGACGTTTTAACCGACCGAACTAAATAGCGAACTATCGAAATAAATATGGGTAGTCGGAGTATCTTGTGAACCACCACGTTTGATTACTCCAACAAAAATATGAAAACAAGTTAAGAAATGGATAGTAGGAGTGCCCATGGGTTCCATGGATTTTTTTCACCCCACTAACCGTTTAAATAACGGAACACAATAATCGGGAAAACCGAGTTTAGCCACGAACCACCGTGAATTTGGTTTAAAAAAATATTATAGGGATGCAACCACTAATGTGGTCACGGTTGACAGCTTAGATTGTCGGTCATATGGCATTTTTTGGTCTCGTTCGGGTCCATAGGGTTGAGTACTATGGTCAGGTTATCACCTAGGTAAGGAATAACGTCTTACATTTGGTTCTTGGAACCGTTTTGTCAATGCCCAACTCACAATTTCTCTCCTATTTTCATTTGTGATAGGGACATGCCACATAACCTAGTCCTAAGGTGAACGAGTGAAAACAACAGGTGGGAATTCTTAAGGAATTTCCCGAAAATAAAAACAATCTAAATTTTTTTTTCTGAAAAGTTTTCTTTGAATGTTGAGGCATAGCCTCGGAGTTTGTGTGTGTGTGCATAACAATAAAATAGATAATAAATAAACAATTATCTAAGAAGCTGTAAACAATTTAATTTGAACACATAAAGCTAAACAGATATGCACGTGTAGGGTTCCTAAACATGTGTCTAAGGCAATTTCTAACGACCTATCTTAAACTTTTGGCTCTGATACCAATCTGTCACACCCCAACCTACGCCGGAAATGTCGGACCGTGAATTGATTGTCACAGCTCTCAGGGTTACTATCATGCACATTATAAGTTTCAATATCTATTAATTAAATTACATATAAAACAAAATACATACAATATTCAAAAAAAACAATAATGTATCAAACAAATCAAAAATCTAGAATAATGTTGTCTCGTTAATATTTTCATCTAGCATACATCCTTAGGTGATCTTCTAATTACTTCACATCACACGTGTACCTGCATATGCATTGAAAATAAAGTAGTTTTGTCAATACAAGGTTAAATGAGCAACACACCAGTTCAAAAGTATAAAAAAAAAATTAGTAGTTGCAACAAGTCATATGTGAATAACAAAATAACCAAATGAGCAAGTATAACTGAGATGTCGAGAACCACAAATCTATAACGACTGGCGTATGATCATACTATTCTGAGATTATGTTGGACCTCTCCAAATGCGAAAGCATATAAGCACATAAACGAGTATAAAAGTTGTTAACACATAAGACAATAGTTGCAGTTTTGTGTATAAGTATATATGAGAAATATAATTTACGCATATGTCCGCAAAACGTAGAAAAACGAATAAAAAGAGGGAAATGTGGTACTCACCTTGATAGACGAGCAAAAGTGATATAGAATGTTAAGAGTGACGATTCGCGGATAACACACGTTGAAGATAAAAACTATAAAGGAAAAGGGGAAATACGGATACGCTAAGTTATAGATCGATTACAAGAGCTCGATAATTATTATTATTATTAAGCTAATATTATATTCTTTTTTTATCATAATTAATATAATAATATAATAAGATATAATATGCAAAATCATTAGTTTGTTTAAATAAAAATACAACACATCTTAAGATATTGTTAGTTTTATAAAGTATATAAATATATAAAAGTATGTTTAAAATATAAAGTAAAATACATCTTTAAAAAAAATATTGTTAGTTTGTCCATTTAAATTATATAAGTATATTTATATGAAATTTGCTTGTTATATATATATATATATATATATATATATAGATATATATATATATATATATATATACATATATATATATTAAATCATTAGGTTATTATATATGCATATATGTATATATATGTATATTCACGTATACATACGAACTAAGGATGCGAGAAAATAAGTAGTATTGTCGGTTTTCTATAAATTAATTTTAATTAATTATTATTATTATTAATAAAGTTATTAAGTGCTTTAAAAAGGAAAGTATAACAATAATAACCCAAAAATGCGGGGGGATCGAACCCGCAACCTACCCCTGTGATTCAAGTGTGTCAACCAGCTGGGCTATCTAGAAACTTGCTTTAAGAACCATATCAGATTAATTATAAACAAATTCATGTTCAACAACAATGATTATAAACCCTAACGAATTCAATTGATCAAATCCGTTGGTGTTAATGAAATCAGCCTTAGGGTTTTTGTTCCTCATGATCTTGTGACCAAAATACGTTAACCGTTTACCTCGATTGATGAACAGAAGTGGGTTAATTAGACGAAACAGAGCCGGCCAAACGGGGTGATGAACGGACGGGTAATCGGCAAAATCAATATAATTATGTATAGGTTTATTGTTGGCGATGGGTTTAAGATACTGGGTGCAAGTTTAATTGCGTTATTATGTTCATTTAAATAGAAAACGTATTTTAGGGTTTTGCGGTTAGGATAAATACGGGATAAAGATAAACGATTTGAATATAGTAAACATGTTTTCATCGTTTAATAGGCCGAGGAGAAGGTGACTATGATAATTACGAGATCAAGATAACAAAATTTCAAAGTGAAATTACCGAATTAGGGTTTCGGGTTGCGAAATGGGTGAAACGGGTCAGATTCAAGGGTTTGGGTAATGGATAGCTAGATGTATCATATGGGTTATAACATTATTTACAATTAGAACCCTGGAGTTTGAGAGTAGGTACAAAATAGGATAATCTTTATGCTTTGGGTTAAATTTGCCATAAAGTGAAGATTATAAATATATATAATATAATTAATTAAATAGTAGTATAATAATAAATAAATCTTCTCGATAAACACGATATTTTGTTAAAATAATCCGAACATCGAAACGATTCGGATATTTATTAAAAATATAAATCCAGAAAACCTGAGTTGTTACACACAAGAGTGGAAATTTCTCGGACTATTGTCAAGCTCAGCATTTAGTGTCTCTTTTACGGCTCATATCTTTACTAACCAAAGCCCCACATGGGTGGCAGTTCCCGGCTTAACGTCAAGCTCGACACTTGGTGTATATTTTAAAAGTGTTTTAACATTTCTCATAAACTGATAATTACAACATAACCTTCACTTTTATAAACCAATCACATGCTTAACCAATAGTATTAAACCTAGTTAAGATTCATTATAAACCAATATGATACTATAAAAGTTTAGCCAATACTAAGAATAATGTTATACTTCAAAGTAATAGATACAAACATGATCATATTAGAACAATCTAACCAATTTGGATGACTAATCTTTGATATTGTTAATGACTTCTTCCAAGAGCTTAATCTCATTGATTTTCAAATGGTGGATGAATGAGATAATTCCCTTATTAATGGTGGTGAAAGAAGGTGGTTGAACTGGATTTAATGTTCATCAAGGTGTGTTGACTATGGTGGATGTGCATTCAATTTATAGGCTGAGTTGGGCTTTCAACATGGCCCGTGTTGAGCTGGGCACGATCGTGTTGATCATCTTGTCTTATTGTATTAAATTCTCGTTGTCAGAAGGTACAACATGAGAGAAAGCACGACCGTGTTGACTTCTGAACACGGTAGCGGTGAGCCTGGAAGATTCTATTTTGTCTTTTCTCTTGTACTATTAACATGGGCGTGTTGAGAGTCAAAATAGCCCGTGTTGAGCTTTAGAATCTTCTATTTTGTCTTACTCTTGTACATTCAACATAGGGTGTTGAGATTCAACATGGGCCATGTTGTGACTTTTGAATTTTGTATGTTTTCATAAACTCTTAACATAGCTATACCTTGCTTCACCGTGGGGTGTGTTGGTCAGTTTTCACAGTTTTCTTCGTTTATCAGCTTGTTTTATTTTTTAACTCTACATTGACCTAAATATAGAAATATATAACAGTAGTGGTTATTTATTCTACTAAAATTGCTGATATTATACCATATTGGAGATATTTGAGTGCTAAAAAGATGTATAAATTTATATATGTCAAGGTCCGACTCCAGCGTCAGTCCTCACATCTAACACGAACGGTGGTGGTCCGACGGTAGTCCACTGGTCTAATACAAATTGTTACTCTTCATTCTTCGATCCGTTGACAATGTGGAACTCTTGATTCTTTGTTGGATTTATTTTAGATTTGGTATTTGTTACTTCTTCAAATATGAATTGTATTTATTTGTTTTTTTATTTTTTATTTTTACGAACAAACCTATGTTGAAACTTTGAGTTTCATTTATTGAGATGGAATAGATTTTTTTATAGATTTTATGCAATTCGTTTTATTATCCGAATGGATATCCGAGTTTCAACACCCCTACCTGCAGGAATCAAATCAAATGTCAACTTGTACCCTTTACGTCACGGATAGGGCTATCTGTGGCGGATTGAGCCAAAGCTAAAATTTAAGCCTTCTGGCTCCCTCTCCCCTCTCCTTATATAATATCCACACATACACACACGCACATTTTTGTAACATCCCAAAATTTCGAATAATAATAATATTGTATATTGACTCGTTATGACGGAAAAGTTTACTTGAGTTAATAAATAAATAGTAAAACTGTAAAAGGGAAAGATAAGTAGGCTAATTAAATGGAATTAATCATGGACTAAAAAGGAAAGATGGGCCTTAGGTCCATGGGCTTAAGGGAGTATAAATACCCCCCTTAAACCCTACATCTTTCCATTTCCATCTATCTTATCCATTTTACACCTTAAAACACACACTTAAGCCAAGCAAACCCTCCCTAGCCGCCGGCCACCATCCAAGCCGTAACCCGATCGTAACGATAAAAGCTAGATAACAAGCCCAAGATCGTATATCAAGCTAGCCGTGACCTAGCAAACGATAAAAGGTATGTTCTTGATCTAAAGCTTACATTTTTATGAACGGTTAGCCATGAAACTTGAGCATTAACTAGATCGGGTTTAGACAAATCATAAAGTTGCGAACTTGATGACTAAAATGGACTTAGCAAGCTTAAGGTTATGAACGGTTCATCAAGTAAACCCTAGGTCTAGCCTAAAGGACGTTTTGTGCCTAAAGGTTCAAACTTTGTACCTAAAATAGCCTAGATCTTGAAGAAGGACCGCTAACGAGTGTAAAATGATTATGGGTGATGATAATAAAGGGTTAAAAGGTCATAGAACGAGTTGTATGGGCAAGGTGGGAACCTAGGATAGAAAACGAGTCGAGCTGGGGGTTTTCGGCCAACTTTGAAGATCCTTGGTCAAACCTTGTGGTTCTCGGCCAACCAAGCAGCCAACAAGAGTTCTCGGCCAGGACGATTCTCGGTGATCACGTGTTCTTGGTCAGAACATGTGATCTCGGCAACCTTGTGTTCTCGGTCAGGGTTTCGGCAGAAAACATGGGTTATCGGTTAAGGATGGATTCCGGCCAAGCATAAGCGTACTCTGTTGGGTGTTGGGCCTAAGTCCAGTTGGGCCCAGATACCCTAATGGACTGTTGGGCCCGAATTGACTAAGTCCACGCCACGCTGAGCTTTTATCAAATTTAAATGGACCAGCCCATTATCTTAAGCCCAACATAGAGAAATACAGTGATTAATTAAAATACCAACTAAATTAATTATATGGTAAATTAATGGAGATATCTATATAATAGTTAGCCGTGCACAATTAAAGAAGGGAATAACAATTAACGGCGAACGCAACAGGATCCAGGTGAGTTTCTAGCCCCATTCCTTGTTATGTTTTCGGGGCTGTGTGCATACTCGATATGTTTGTTAATACACTTATCCTAAGTGATAAGTGTATGCCTTATGTGATGATGTGAAACGTAGGAATGATTGCTTGTTGATACGTGAACGATCTTCGGATATTGCACGTACTGTCAGGATGTAATGCTATGTATGATGTATGTATGTTAAGTATGCTTATATGTATGAATGTGATAAAGTTAAGAAAAGAAGGAAAGGTATGGTTGTATGGTAACGAAGAGGGAACCGGGCCCTAATAATACTCGAGGTATGATGTATGGTTGTATGGTTACGAAGAGGGAACCGGGCCCTAATAATACTCGAGGAATGAGGGAATCGAACCCTACTAATATTCGAGAACTAGGGAACCGAACCCTACTAATATTCGAGGAAGGAGGGAACCGGGCCTTAATAATACTCGAGGAAGGAGGGAACCGGGCCCTAATAATACTCGAGGAAGTAGGGCGTAATGCTCTTTATAACGTAAGAAATGTGTATGAAAGTAAAATGAAAGTATGAACGAAAGTATATAAGTATTTATGTATTGTATGATGTATGATTAACTAGAACTCACTCAGCGTAGCTGACTTTTAGTATGCACGCAGGTGAGTAGGATGAGGCAGCTGGCTTGAGGGGGACACCTGGCATTGAATAAGAGGCTGGCATCGGAAGACCCAGAACGTTTATTTGGTTATGTTTTAAAAACAGTATGTTATTAAGACACGTTATGGATTATTATGTAATGTTTATGAAAGTTTTTGTATTCTGTGAATGTTTTTATTAACTCTGATGATTAGAACTATGTCGATGAGTAAATCCAACGTCCAAATGTGAGGCACCGGTAACAGGGCCTTACAATTTTATACACACTAACACATACACACATCACGTCATAAAAAAACACCTCAGTTTCACGTACCACTTTTACCGTAAAAGGCAAAAAAAAAAGGCCGTTGTGGAACAAGCTATTTTCGGAGTCGAATATTTCCGATTTGAACAAGGAGACGGGGTTTGTATATGATAACGAGCAGTCGGCCTTACCAAATTCAAACCAGGTTTCCTCATATCTTTATTTAATTTAATAGTCGTTTGTCAGTTTTAAAATAAGATATGTTAACTGTATTGTTTGTTAGGAGTATTCGTATACGACAGTCACCATTCGTGGGTGGAGGGAAGCAACACATAGAATGCGTACGAGGGTCAACTATCCTACCAGTCACAGCCTTATGACCAGCCCTCGTACCAGTTACCATAAAATCCGTATTACATTACCCAGCCTTCGTACCACTTAATGGTAGAAGAGTCGTACTGGTCAAAAGCATAACTGAATTACGTCCGTGATACATTTCAAGATAATGAAGGGTTAGGCAACGAGTCCTCCCTACATTTGTTTGGGGGCAAAACTGATGATGATTACATACCGAGGCCGCGGTTTCGTATAAAAAGGATAATGTATGACACCATATTTTTTGGTTTAATTTATTTAATTATTATTAATTTTTGAACACGTTTAAATACAACCTTATAATTGTTTCATCTTTTTGGTTCTTGTAAGGAGTTGGAGGAATGGGTAAAGAAAAGAGGACGAGAGCATAGGTGTGTTATTAGGGTCCAACAGTTTATGAAAAACGGTATGGACCTTGCATGCAATCGTGGTGGGGAACCCAAACTCAAGATCACGGTCAGGCGTACTGATAGCATAAAGAAATGTTGTCCCTTTAAACTCGTAGAGAAATACGATCGACAAGGTAATTGTTAAAAGCTTGATGTAGTAAACGATGCGTACAACCACGATCCCGTCGTCTTTGAGGAGGGGCACGTGTATCTCTGGTGAATGTCCAATAGACTTGAACTGGTTGCGATGTTACACCAGCAGGGCATGAAGTCGAAGAAAATTCTTTCACTCATACGAGCACAATTTATCGGTAGCAGGTGCGTTAGATGGCTTGGATGATTGAGCGTGAGGCCGTCCGGTAGGGTGGTGAGGAGTACAGACTACCACCGCCACGTTTCAAACACGAGGCAAGCACGTCAGGCGTTAGACACCAACGTGAGGACAATGACGATGGTGGTGATAGATCGGGCATCAGACGCAGACTTGGCAACGACAACATTACCCTCTAGATAGAATTTGACACTTTGATATTATTTGTATGAACTCGTTGTAATGGTTGTGTATAAGTATATTATTCATAATGTTGGTAAAGAAAAGCAATAAAAAAGTTTTTTTTAAACAAATTAATAATAAAAAAACAAACAAAATAAATTATAAGAAAATAGAACAAGAAAAAAAACGGTGTTTCAGAAAGCACCCATCAATACGCCACGGATAGCCTTATCAGTGGCGTATTGACCAGTGCTTTCTAAAAAGCTTGGTGTTTATAAAAAACCTCTAACGCTCTATTTTCAAGTTTCATTTACAGTGTGTTCCCTTGTCCCATTTGAAAGGGGAAAGGAAAATAAATGGATGGAAAAAAGGTTATTAAGGAGGGAAAGAAAAGAAATTGTTGTGTTCCAGAGTTTCATTAAATAAAGAAAAGAACAAAATGTGTGTTATTGAGTTTCATTAAAGGAGAGAAAAGTAAAGAAAGGAATGAAAAGATAGGAGGAATATAGAGTAAATTACTAATTTGGTAGGATCTCTTTCCTTCTATATTGAAAGAAAAGAAAGGAAAAGAGAAGAATAGAATGGAAATGATATTTCCTTTCCTTTTACTTGTTTTGTGTTCTCGAGTCTCATTTAAAAAAAGAAATGAAAAAGAATAAAAAATGAGTTGTGTTTCTGAGTTTTTATTGGAAAGAAAGGAAAGGAAAATCACAATTCCAATTATTCATTTAAAAGAAGAAAGGAAAAGAAAATATGAGAAAGAAAGAAAGAAGAAAATAGAAGGAAAAATTTTCCTTTCAAATTGAAAGAAAAGTGAGAAGAAAGAAAAGTAAAGGAAAAGAGAAAGATGAGATAAAAAAAAAGAAAAACTTTTCATTATGTTACTTTCTTTTCTTAATTGAACTTGGGAAGGTTGTGAAAATCATGGTTGAACTCGGGAAGGTTGTGCAAATCATGCTTGCCACATAAAGTAATTTGTGGAAGAAGTGTCTTAGGCAGGTGTACTGTTAACATATAGCATTAGTTGGAAACTCTTCAAAGTCGCCATCACGTTGGCAGCAACAAACAAAATCCATCTGTCAATTATTATGGATCACACTATCAGATAGTGTCCAATTTTTATTTTTTTTATTTTATTATTATTATTATTATTTATTTTTTTTAACATCAAGTCATAAATTCACAAATTAATGCAATACGTATTCTAATCTAATGAACAATTACCAATCGACAATTGAATATTTATGAATTTCAATAGTTCAATAAGTGTATGGAGTCATGATTTTTATGACAAATTTACAATGGTAACACTTGCTATTATTGATTTAGGGCATCAAAAAGTTAAAATCAATTTAATCCTAAATTTCAAGTGGGTCAAAACCCTAATGAGACAGTGGAACAATTGCATGTAATCGACAAAATTAGGAACATGAAGGACGGCAGAGAACTGTAATTGAGGGCTGAAGACGAAGAGCTATAGAGGCGCTGTGAGGAAAAGTCGGTCAATGTGTGTCGTTGCGCTGTCGTCTGCCACCATGAAGGGTTTCCGATTTAAACATTCTCCAAAGCTCTATTGTCATTGCGTAACCCAAATTGGCCACCGACAATTACATTTTAACAAACAAAGAGATGGTGAGGTTCATTGAGAGAACAAAGCAAATCCAGAAAAGTTAAAGCATCAGATAAAAGGCATCAAAAAGCCTCACTACATAGATGCAATGGCGTAGGCAGAAATTTTTTTCTACGGGTTCGGAAAATTTTGAAGGACGGATGACCGATTGTTTATCACTTATGTTTTGATTTTCTACGGGTTCGATGTTGAAATATCTATGGGTTCGATGTCAAAATACACTAATATATAACACTAAAATAATTTTTTTCGGATTCAGCTGAACCGGTACCTCTAAAGCTGCCTACGCCCCTGGATAGATAGACCCAACCGATTAAGCAAGTGTGGCGGCTGGTAACAACTATCAATGCATACAATAGTAATAAGCACAAAAAATAGTGAACAATAATACTGTGAGGCAACAGATATTTGATAATTATATACTATAATATATTAGAAACAGAATTGCTACACTTTATTTTTAAGCTTTGCAACTTTAGTCCTTAATTTTTATATTGTTTTAATTTAGCCCCTCATAGTTTTAAATTATTTCAGTTTTGAGCCATGACATATTTTTTGCTAAACTTTTTTTTACTTTTCATTAGCATCCCAAAGTTTTCATAGTTTTAGTATGTGTCTTAATATGTGTTTTTCTTCCCACATAGTTTTTTTGTTATTACTTATACATTTAAGTTATTGATTCATTTGTAATGTTTAACATACAATATTTTTAAAACTTTTTAGTATACCATTACAACATGCTTCTATTTTTTTCTATGTCATGTTGTTAAAACGATGTTGTACTCACAATAAGTTATATAAGTAGTGATGACAAAGGATTTTTATACTCGATATAATTTATTTTTATTGTAAACCATATACCGGGTGTCGATACCACATCAATCACATAATGAGCCGAACCAATACTAACCAACTTCTTTTGATAGTTAGATAAACTTTTTGTTGTGCCGAAGTATTATTAGTTACGATGTGTTTGCATATTTGCGTTTTAATATTCAGATCCGTGGCCGAGTGCCCCGCGCAAAACGCGTCGGAAACACACTAGTTATTATATAAACGTTTGCCAAACGGATTGGATTTAGATGCATATAAAAATTTCCAATGCAAGGTGAATGTTATTAATCTAGACGATAATGTCATCGTACGTATTTTATGCATCGTGATGATATTTTTATGAGTTGTGATACATAAAATGGTTACGTAAATCATATTAATTCACCTCATTCTTTTTCTAACTCCCATTATATCTATTAAACACTACACACATATATTATCAAACAATACTAGATAATAGTTCAGATCCTGAGCACACCCAGATTTTCTTCCACTGTGTGTACGCTAGATACGCTAGAGAGCTTTGCTCTTGTGGCGACGCAACGACTGTTAAGAGGTAATCGACGAGTATGACTTCTCAGTGGAACGCCCAAGTCAAACACTAAAGCCAGCATGAACCGGTTAAGACAACATAGTCTGCCCATAGTGGGAGCAACACGGCTCTCCAAATTGAAGAGTGCGATGACCTAAACATAAAAGAAGAAAGTCGACGTTTTAAAAAAAATGTTTAACAGTACTAGAGATATATCTACTTTCTTTGGAAATGTTAGTTGTTATGATTTACATAAAAAGGTAGAATATTGAATGAGAGACCATTTCTAGTTGTTTCTCAATCTCTACCTATATAAAAGCATTCCTGACAGGTTCTTTATCTTTATCTTTATAATTACAATAAAAAATATTACATTTTTCTCTCATATACAATTATATAATACTTTTTTACATTTTTATCATTATCTTTTCTTTTTCCTCCACTTACAACCATTTTCAAATATATTAAAAAATAAATAAATGTATGAACAGTGTTCCTCCAAATTTACTAATCTTTTTAAAATTTTCTTTCTCCTCCACTTGCAACTTCTAACAAACTTTAGAGATTCCTCTTATATAATTATAGAGGAGCAAGTGAGGATCCTCTAAAAGCATGTTTGCGATTGAGTTTTAAAAATGTTAATTGGTTTATTGGTGTTCTCGAAAAGACAATAAGTTAAAATATTTGAAAATCATAAAAATCGTTTTTTATTTTGAAAAGGTTAAAAAACAGTTTTTCAAAAGTCTCAAATCATGGCTTTTCAAAATGACTTTTTAAAAAAACCAACAAGCATTTTTCAAACTAAATCCCAAACATGCTTTAAGTACATTAACAATCATTATCTTTTCTCTCATGTTTTCAGTTAGATAATACTTATATACATTACTTTTTATCAGTCCTCTACTTATAATCACTTTCAACATATATTAAATAATTGTAGAGTATAAACAATGTATCTCTAAATTTAAACATGAATAATAACATTCTCTCTCTATTCCACTTACAACCACACTGTACAAAATATAAAATATAATACTCACTCAGAAATTATAAGGAACATATGCAATTTCATAGGATAGTAACCAAGTTTCATAATAGGTCACTCTACTTTAAAAAGTGTTCTAATTAAGTCACTTAACTTTCATATTTTATACAAGAGGGGGGTCTTCCCGTAACAACCCTCCGGCGTGAGAGTAAGTACCGTTTTAAAAGAGAGAAAAGTACTTAAAGTATTTAGAGTAATTCGTGGGGAGTAAGAATACCTTGTGGGGATGACGAAGGGTATTTATAGCCGAAGGGTTTGGGAAAGATTATTGGTCCAGCTGTTCTTTTCCAAAAGATGTTTTTGTAACAACCTGGTCACGTGTCCGCACATAGTAGGATGGACTTATTGGCCATGTGCACGGTTATAACAAACTCGCCACCTGTCCTTTTCTAATTGGTTGTTGCATCACATGCTTTTCAATGAAAGATCCTTTTAATCTTCTAAAAGAAAGTTAGTTAATTACATTTGTCCCTTTTGACATGAGTCACATTCGCGGGTGGGAATAATACCCTGCGGATAACTTCTGAGGGCGTCTGGGTCACTCCGCAAATAGTCTCTGGATTTTATTCATATTCTTCCTCTGACTTAAGTTATGCGGGTGATTAATATGTTCCACGGGTGACGTTTGAACCAGCGGATAATCTTTATGGGTATTTGGGTCTTTTTATTACCCTACCTCTATAATACTTTATAAAAACATGGATGGATATATACAAGAAGCTAAATTTGGATTCTTCACTAAACCAAAATCAAAATTCATGCTCCTAGCTCAAACCTAGGAGAAAATTCCGGGCCCAGTTCAAGTTGTTAATACATTTAAAATCACTTCCTTAATCTTTCCATGTGATTAGTACCATATGGAATCAACTTAGAAAGCATATATCCGTTCAACATCAAATTATGGCGGGTTTATAAGCCCAACTCAAGAATTACACAAATTGATGGTTTCTAAACTGATAGTTATCTAGAATTTGAATGTTATTTTTACACGAAAATCCCGGCCACCCTCATAATACACCCTAGTTAACCACCGTCCAATTATCCAACAAGCAAGCCATAAGATAGTCCAACAAATCAAATGTAATCTTATATGCCCAAGAAAGATAGATATAGACCAATGCAACTTAAGGTACACTGGATAGTAATTGGTGACTCGATACCAAGATCATATTACTATCACATTCATGGTGATAACCACTTGCATATTACATGTTTCTTCTTGTTAACCTATGCAACTTAATGTTTCTTCTTGCATATCACTATAATCAATAATATATTAAAAATGACAAAGATGCAACCAAGATGCACAAGAAACCTATTTTCCCCAATCGAGCAATAATGGCATAAACCGAATTGCGGTCAAGACCTACGATAGAAACAACAATTAGTTCAGCTGCACAAGCGAAGCCGTACATAAGAACACTGGTAACCGATACCCTGACGGGGTGAGGGTGAGTTTTGAAAGGGAAACCAGATTGGCTCTGTGACTTGATTTCTATTAAAGCAAGAAGAACATTGATGATAAAGCTCAGTGAAGAATGGGGCATGACAACACGCTCTTCCACAAATATTGCTCGCTGATAATATTGATCCCATGGGTGTTGGAGAGGTGCCACTAGACCAACGCGTATTGCTCTTGTTGCCCGAGTAAGGATATGGCGGATATATTGGTACGAAGTTATGGTATTGTTGGTGAATAACTTGAGAAACATTTTTTTCCCTTTTGTTCTTATGTTGGGAGAATTGTTTGATGTTGGGGAGAAATAAAGGGTTGATTTTATAGTAGGAATTAATCTTGTCCTTTTCTGGTTTTGAATGGTAGTATCTAAGAAAGACAGAGAGCTTTGGTCGTCGAGTGGCCCCAAAAAGATTCATGCAAAATTGCAAACGCAATGATGCCAAGATAGCTTTGGCAACGTGGATCCTTATCTTTTTATACTTTCAAGTTATAAGTCATTTGAAGAAAAAGTCTACAACCATTAATGTCGTGAGGTGTAGTTTCCCACAAACGAAACTAGTAAGTTTGATAGAAATAGTCAATATATATAGAAATACTTGAATGCTACAAATATTAGTAGTGTCTTAATCATCAACTTTTGACTGGAAGGTAAAAACTTCTTTTCTTTCAAATGTCACAAGGTAAACTCAAGTAATTTAACCCGCACGTCAAGCCCACCCTTACCCGATTTGGAGCAGCCTGCTAGAAGGGCGCTATTCATGCCGCCTAGAGCATCATGTCCTCATGCTATCCTATGATGAATGTGTTTCGGTCATGTTCATCATGAGCCGGTCATAGCCCTATGTGGCTAGTCATTTATGTGGTAGAACCTTGCAACACCTATAAAAGATAGTTACATTAAGCAAATGAGTTGTAACTTCTCAAATATAAGGGAATAATCACGTAGAAGTTTAGGCTTATAGGGGTTAAAAGAACCCCCCCCCCCCCCATGAAGATGTTGAAACTGTTGAAGAATTTTTACGCGTTTACATATAATGAATGGTAGTATCTAAGAAAGACAGAGAGCTTTGGTCGTCGAGTGGCCCCAAAAAGATTCATGCAAAATTGCAAACGCAACGATGCCAAGATAGCTTTGGCAACGTGGATCCTTATCTTTTTATACTTTCAAGTTATAAGTCATTTGAAGAAAAAGTCTACAACCATTAATGTCGTGAGGTGTAGTTTCCCACAAACGAAACTAGTAAGTTTGATAGAAATAGTCAATATATATAGAAATACTTGAATGCTACAAATATTAGTAGTGTCTTAATCATCAACTTTTGACTGGAAGGTAAAAACTTCTTTTCTTTCAAATGTCACAAGGTAAACTCAAGTAATTTAACCCGCACGTCAAGCCCACCCTTACCCGATTTGGAGCAGCCTGCTAGAAGGGCGCTATTCATGCCGCCTAGAGCATCATGTCCTCATGCTATCCTATGATGAATGTGTTTCGGTCATGTTCATCATGAGCCGGTCATAGCCCTATGTGGCTAGTCATTTATGTGGTAGAACCTTGCAACACCTATAAAAGATAGTTACATTAAGCAAATGAGTTGTAACTTCTCAAATATAAGGGAATAATCACGTAAAAGTTTAGGCTTATAGGGGTTAAAAGAACCCCCCCCCCCCCCCCCATGAAGATGTTGAAACCGTTGAAGAATTTTCACGACAAAGTTTCTGATCAATGATACGATTGAATAACTTGTCTTTTGATGAAAGAAAAACATAAAATACATCTACTAGTGTAAAGATTTAAATTATTTTATGTTTAATTAAAGAGACTATCAAAGATGTTTATGATGTGTATAAGAACTCCCGATGCAAGATGAATGTTATTGATCTAGACGATGACGTCAGCATACGTATTTTTATGGATCATGATAATATTGTATTGAGTCGTGATACACAGACAACTATGTAAATCACAATAACTCATCTCACTCTTCTTCTAACTCTCATTATATTTATTAAATACCATTTACACATATATTATGCGTCATTTTAAAGTTTTCTATTTAAAAATAAAAGGAACCATATAATACACATGTATATAATACTTTGAATGTGATAAGTAAGACGGTTACACTTTCTCCAATTTACTTTGATCATTATCTATAGATTATGACTAACTATATTATACCAAAGACATATCTATTTGCGCATAATATGATTAGTTGATGACACTTCCGCATGTTACACACTTTTCCCAGTTTCTAACATATTACTTATGTTGTAATGAAAGCGTTCATTATACTAAAATATTATTTACTTTCTTTGAAAATGATAAAAAGGTAGAATATGAGCGTCAATTATGTCAATAACACTTTACCCACCGACAATTTGATGATAAGTTGTTACGTTGTTGCCACTTCTGTGAATTCACTTTTAATAAAACAAAACCTTTTCATATGCAAAAAAAGAGATTCGCTAATTCATTATTGAAACTTTGGTAGCATTATTCACTGTTCACACATAAAGCTCGATGCACCGCACCCTCAATTTCACTTACAACATGAGTGAAGAAGTCTCCCTCCCCGGCCAATGATCGGAAACCCACCACCGTATTACTTCCGGCAGCAGAAAAGTCGTAATCAAGAGGAAATGCAGAATGAAGCTGTTAATATTGCTATTGCTGTAATTATTATTCGTCTATTTAATTGATTTATGAATTTATGTTTGATAATAATAATGATCGTGTGTTTAGGCGTTTGAGAATCGCAGTGTGGAGAAGGATGTAGCGGAGCAGATAAAGAAGCAATTTGCTAAGAATTACCTGGCACTGCATCGTCGGCAAAAACTTGGGTAATTTATAGTAATTTTGAATTAGCAGTGTGTAGATCTAGGTTTAAATCAGAGTTACAAACAGAGATCCTGGTGGATTGCAGGACTGTTTGAATGTGATACAAAATTACGGTATAATGTATGTGATTTGGTTCTAATTAGTCTTAACATGTAATTTCTATTAATTTACAAACAGAGTTTAAAACGTTCAAAGACCAAGAAAGTCAAAGGTGCTATAATTTTTTAATCTTGAAGTTATATAACCAAAGGTGAAGAGTTATTGTTGATTTTCTTTGTGTATTAGAAACAGATAAACAAACTATCATGTTAAGTTGTTAATATAACACATAAACCTGGTGAATGTATTCTAAGATTTAGAGATTAATGGAGGTAACAAAATTTGCAACATAATTTACGGATGGGTTCGGTTTTGCAGGGTCTTACGTGACTCATGAGACAAACCACTTTGTGTATTTCTATTTGGAATCAAAGGCGGTGTTGCTGTTCAAATCTGGTTGAGCTTGCTTCACTGACATATGTATGTATTAATGTATTCAAGTTACCAATTGTAGCTGAATATGCTTTGTGATATTGTATTAGTCTCCGCTATTAGATCCATGATCGTGATTGAATGATTTACAATAATTTTAATTAACCCTACTTCTTTCACACATGAATCTCTTTAAGTTCAAAAGGTTTGTGTCAACCTCTAGGCTCTCAAATCAACTACTATCTCATGATGCAAGATTTGTCAGGCCAACTAGTGATCAAAATTAAAAGAAAAAACAGGGATAATTTCATCATATACTTCTTTACTACTTTATATAATATTATTTTTACTTGACATAACATTGTAACAGCATATGAGTTTCAAATTCATGGTATTCCTTTAGCACTTGCTATATGAAAGTATGAGGGTAACAAGAATAGAAGGATGCACTGTTCATATTATAAACTTAAAATTTTAAGTGTTTTCTTTTCTTTTTTTTTTCTTTTGAACGGACAACAAATCCTCCAAATAGGCTACTGACAAAATCCTCCAAATAGGCTACTGACAAAATACACTCGTCTTTTGATCCGGGAAAATCTTCGCCTAAGGCCAATATCCGTGAACACTCGCCCGAAGGCATGACAATACGATGAGATAAAACCAGTGTAGTTCAAGAATCAAACTTGTCAAAGTCACCTACTCGCCTAGTCTCTCATCATCACCCTAATGCCTCTGAAACTAAACGTTGTGGGCAGGAATCGAGCCTGAGTCATATGAAATACTAAGTCTCTCCCCTATCATTCCATCACTAGCTCATTGGCAACATAATATCTTGCAACTTTTTAGTATAAATATGAAATTATTCTTAAAATTAACTTAGACAGAGAATATTTAACTAATAATCTAAAATTAATAAAGCCAAATCTACTTGCTCATAGTGAATCATTTAAAGTAACCCAAATTATGTAATTTACACTTTGCAATGGATTAATAACAATTACAAATTGAATTTTAATAATCCAAGTTTTGACTCATTAGCTGAAAATAGCCTACTCTAGCAAATTTTGAATTTTAATACTAACAACGTGATCAACAATACTCCAGACTTTCACTTTCATTGTCAATGACAATCCCACTCTAACTGATATAAGTAACTACGTCTTCTCTTAACTTTCATTTATGACATTTCAAGACAACTTACAACATTATGATTAAGAAAAAATCATTTAGTTATTCATTAGGACAGTCATAGTTACTTTTCTAAGATTGTCTTTGCCATATAGTGTCATGTTCACATTGTAGATACGGATTATTATTATTATTATTATTATTATTATTATTATTATTATTATTATTATTATGTTATCCTGATCATCATTTTATTGGGCCCAATCTAAATCAGTTGGTAAAAGGCCGTTTTCTATCTCCATAACTCCATTGTTCCGTAAATCTAATTCTCACATAACATCTTTTGGTACCAATCAATAATAATTAACTACTTGTATTCTATTCAATCTGATCCCGCCATTATAAGTTTACAGTTCCACTTCAAATTCAAACCAACACCTTGTTCATTCACCGAAGCTTAAACTCTACATCCTCGAAGAAGCATTCTCAATTATCCAGATGAATTTGCAGACTATTACATTTCCAGGTACGTTTGCCCAATCGATTATGCTACAACTTGTTATTAACTTATCATCATCTGTCAAATTCCATAAACTGTCTTGTTACAATAGATCATTTCATAATAATTAGGTTAACGATGATTATTATTATTATTATTATTATTTCTTACCGATTTACATTTCCAAAACCCTAACAATTCATGTAATTCATGGATGACTGAAAGTAACAGTAATATAGCTTATTATACATACATCAGTAGACTCTATCTATTCTTTAGGTTACATATGGCCTCTGCTCTTTTGATTGCAACTCACACAATTTAATGTTATTTCAGTTTAAGTTTCTCTTACGGTTTCGGTAATAGTAGTTAATAGACAAAAATATGGAATGTTTTCATCCCTTTACTGTCACATCAAAGCTCGTATTGTAAGCATGGTTATTAAAGGTGCTAGACACATTCAAGGCGAATACGCCGTGCAAAAAATGTGAGGGACTAAAGAAAAAAAAGCTCACTTAAAAAAATTAAAATATATTATGTATTAGAAAAATAATACTATTCATATATAAAATAAACAAAAGCTATTACATAACATGTAATATCGTCTAATTAGTACCAAAAGTTCTAAAAGAATCAAGATTTAAATATAATTCCAAAACTTGAATAACAAGATGTTCAAAACACGAAAACCAAAAGTTCAAAAAGTAATAAATAGTAAAGGTTCAAATACCAATAGAGGTGTCGACAACTTCAAAAAGCAAGGGCCTAGCAACTAGAAGCACATATATTGCGCTTCGCCTGGAAAATGGGCCTGGGCGCAAGAAGCGAGGGCTTTTAATAACCATGATCGAAATGAACTTGAAGATTGCTAAGTACAAAGCCCTACTCTTATATACAAAACAAATAAGATTAACAACTCAACTATCTTTAACCAAATAGCTACCAATTAACAAAGGAAGCTGACTTGGAAGTCCACATCACTAACTAGGCAGTCAACAATAGTCAACACGTAGTGTTATGTTTGTTTGTAGTTAATGCTAAAGACTAAAAGAAGATATATAGATAGGAAATATTAGTACATACCATATGATGTATGATTTAAGAAATATTACAACAGACTTCATATTCTGTACATACATGTGTATTAACTATTAACTAAATAAACCCAATTTCTAGCTCACATTTCGTAGTTTGATCTTCATGTGTCCTTAACTGCATCTTTCTCCCAATCTGTCCTGTATATCACAGTCAAGATTGATAATAGACATGCCACATGCGCTGCTAAAAGCACATAACACATGTGTATGACTAAATAAACTCAATTCCTTGCTCACATTCCATCATTTGATCTTCATATGTGCACTCACTGCTTCTTCCTACCAACTGTCTTGCATCCGATTCTTCTTTTTCCCAATCTGTCCTGTAAATCACAGTCAAGATTGATAGTAGGCACACCACCTGTGCAGCCAAAAGCCCGTAACACAATCCCAAAAACCCTAATTTCCACATAAAAGCTGAATATATGGCTACTGGTGTACCCACCAAGTAAAACGCACATAGGTTAATTCTTGCACCAATAGACGGTCTTGCACTGCCACGTAGGACCCCAGAACATGTGGTTTGTGGGCAATTCGCCAGCTCGCATATTCCAATTATAGTAAAGCGGTCATTGTTAACTTCAAAACTTCGCTGTCATTAGTAAACACTTTTCCCCATGCTTCTCTTCCAAACAAAATCCCCAAAAGCCCAAAAAATGATGTTAAAATCGCCAGCCCGACTGCCACCAGTGTTGCCAAATGGGCCCGGCCCGGTTCTCCTGCCCCTAACTCGTTCCCGACCCGAATCGATACCGACATGCTAAGTGCTGATGGTAATGTGTACATTAACGAAGTCGTTTGGATTACTATAGCAGATGTAGCTAAAGCAATGTACGGTTTATGAAGATAACCAGCCAAAAGTGTCATTAGTTCATACCGCCACCATTCTGAACAAACCGCTAAACAGCTAGAAGCAGCGAGCCGAAACAGCACACCCCACCCCTCACCTAGTGACGACTCGGGTTCAGTCATTGGTTCAGACTTGCGTGTATGGGTGAAAAACATGTAACCGAGAATGAAAACCGATGTACTCAAGTTGGTTATTATTGTTGAAAGTGCAACCCCTTGAAGACCAAGGTTAAGGTTAAAGGCTAAAATGTTGGTGATTGGAAAATGTAAAAGTGTTGACAGTAAACTACACCACATTAATGGCCATGTTTTCCCGTTGGTTCTTAAAAATATACATAAAGGGTTTAGAATGCAATAGACAATAAGATCAGGGGCAGCATATTTACAATATAAACTAGCAATATGTGTGATCTCAGGGTCTTGGTGTAACTTAAGCATGATTGGTTCAAGGTTAACCCATAGAATCCCAATTGGTAATGATGCAATTAATAACATAAAAACGGTTCTCTGTAGGGATAAGTAAACCATGTGTAAGTTTCTTGAACCGAAAGCTTGGCTGCACAATGGCTCCATCCCCATGGCTAACCCTGATAGAACCGAGTAGCCGGTTATGTTTGTGAACCCTATGGCTAGTGCACCACCGGCTAGCTCAAGTCTACCTAGCTTTCCCATGCATGCAACTGAAATCATATTTTTAACATAACTCACCAACCCCATGGTGAAGAGTGGAAAACCTGTGGTTGTTATTATCTTTATTTCTTCAATGACCTACAAGAATTCATAACATAAAACATAACATGTTTATAAATCTTTGTTTAAAACAATATTGATCACAGTTGCTTACCATCGGAAGTATGAGATTGATTTGAGTGTAATCAGGCATGGTTTGCTTGTACAGCATTGAAATATAGGATTTGATGCAAGACATTGATGTCTTCAGTTCTTCATGCATACAAAATATAATGATCTAGAATAAGAGAGAGATCTGATAAGAGGACAGATGCTTAGTTGTCGGTGTTTAGAAAGGATTTGGCATGGTTTTATAGTAGTGAAAGGTGGTGGGGATACATGCAGATGTCAAAAAAAAGGAAACATACTTTTAGAAGCAAAGAATGTATTTAGACCATAGCAAAGTTAATGATAATTACATCAATACATGACACATGATATATGTACTTATTTTAGACATCATCTTTTACGAACGTGTTATGTTGGTGTCTTACCAGATGCCACATGTGACAGTCTTTAATTCGACAGCATGAACAATGTGAAGCTTAGAGTTGTATTTATAAACGAAGACCGTGTTGTTTATTTCAAGGACCACTTTAGAAGTTGTTATGTTATTCAAAAGATGTCACAGTTTCTTGTTAGCATCAAATGTTATGAAACTGTATCATAATCATAACATGTTATGAAATTTGACCAGTTTATTCTCATCTTTATCTCTATCTGTGTGTGAGTGTGCACATGAATAGTTGACAATCACCCATATGGTAAAATCTCAAATCAAAGTTATATGAAAAACCATGCATGTGGATTTGGTTACAACCCATGATATATCAATTGTCATCAATCAAACTTATCCCACTTTCAATGACTATCATGTAGAAAAATGATTATTGTTTACTTCATCTAATGATGGATTTTTTATGGATTTTTTATTATTTATTTACTTTATGGAAAGCAGATGGAAGAGATATCACACCATCCAGTTATATCCCACCTTAACAACTCTCATAATAT